>NW_007734775.1:6337-13862 GCF_000696425.1 Galeopterus variegatus
TTTGGAATTGAAGGGAAGAAGGTACCTGTGTAAAAGGGAAAGTGCAGAGACTACCGACTGTATCAGAGACTTTCCACAGGCCGCCCCTTTCAGTCCCTGTAGGACCCTGTGAGGGTATCATTGTCAGATCAAGTACTGATACTGATGAACGTTGTTAACTTTTATGAGGCCATATAACTAGTAAGTGACAGAGCTCGTATTTGACCCCAAACCATCTGGCTTTAAAACCAATGTTCTTTTCCAAACGCTGTATTAATTCATAATCAGAACCTGCTATATGGGGCCAGAAGTTGGAGCAAATGTATCCATGTGGCTATTTCTTCACGGTCTACCAATGTTTATATCTTTAATTTAAAAAAACAGCCTCAAAATCAATAAACTTCCTTTTTAAAGTGTAAAATAAATTATTAGACTTTGCAATTATCTCTGAAAATATACCTTTGTGTAGGTCATTTGTTAATTAGCTTCCTGTTTAATTAACAACCAGTTTTCCGTAATTGGTTTTGGAAGCTTTCCAGTCATTTTCATTCAGAGCGGGACACATTGTCGCTCATGTGCAGCACTATTAAACTCCCGCTGAATCCCAGGGCTGCTTGTCATGTGGTCACTCAGGGTAAATATGCCAAGCCATTGATCTTTTCCCAGCAGCCCCTTCATTTATTGACACAGCCATGAACAAAACAACCAGGTTTCTTGATACAGGTCTTCAGGTCCCAGAAACCTCGTCTTTCCTGGCAGAACAAGTTCAGGTAATGCGTAAACTGCAAATGGCTTATGTAAAGTCATATTTACTGAAGATTAACATGCACACAGTGTCTTCAAAGCTTTACAGAGACCTACAAACATGTGACCGCAGATGGACTCCCAAGTTTTCTTTCACTCACGTTAAAGTGTAACCACTTGAAGCGTTCAGGTCAGAGTAAGAACACTGGGCTCTTGCTGAGAAGGAACAGCAGTGCCACTTCGTCACTGTGACCCACTCCCCGAGACGTTCCTGAGGAGTCCTGTGTGGACCAAGCACGCTGCTTGTTCCAGTGCCCTGGGGTAGCCGTGAGACGACGCTGCAGCCCCGGGGCCTTCCTGGGATGGCCGTTCAACCGCTCACGCCCCCAGCCAGGGCAGGTTCCTCTGAGTCCCGACCTCCGGGGTGGTTTCTGCTTCTGATGGTGACTCCTCTTTCCCCTTTGTGTCTTGCTTTCTGATCGACTTCAAAGCTGCCTTAGAGTGATTACAAGGAACAGAACAGAAAACTGATGACAGTTCAGAACAGGTGACTGAGGTGGTTCAACGTGATGTGTAAATAGTAAGAGAAAATGCTAAAGAAAGTTATTAAAAGGGAAGTTTCACATTATTATTGTAATGGGTTTTATAAAGTGGATATTGATCAATTTTTCCATAAGTTTGTGAAAATCAACAAGAGGAAATAGCCTTAAATTAAAACAGATGTGTTAATGGGTTAGAGAAAAGAGAAGTGATTTGCCAGTAACCGATGTGAGTTACGATGTCGCTCTGTTGTGAGGTGTGAGAAGATCATATATAGAAAATAGAGTCCCTTGGGTATAATAAGAATTTAATAAATATTTTATCTCTTTTCAACTTTCTTAAACACTGAAAGGCTTTTATGCTGAATCACCTTGCTTTTCCTGAATGAGGCCTGTGGGTCAGAGATCTGCAGGACAGTGACCAGTGTGCCACTGCACACACAGACACGCACGAGTTTGCTTTCTGAACAGTGTGAGATGTCATTTAGCCGTGTGGTAAGAACCAACTCCCTTTCCCCACTGTACTCTGACAACACACTTCTGACATCAGATGTGCAGGGATTTCTCCCCACCGGCAAGCAAGCAATCGGTCCTGCACTGGACACCAGCTGGGTGTCCCCCAATTTAATTCCCAACTGTCTGCCTGGAGTCAGATCTCATTGGCTGAGGCTGAGTTCCATAGGACTGTCCCCACTTCAGATGCCAACCACTAGCCCCAGGTTGTTTTACCTGTGCTTCTGACCAACCACTTATAAATTGAGGTCCCCGTAACCTGCTCCTTGGGTTTGATTAATTTCCTAGAGCGACTCACAAAACTCAGGGAAACACTCCTTTACATGTGAGGGTTTACTATAAATGATTTTACAAAGGACAGAGATGAAGAGACGCATTTGCTGAGGTACAGGGGGAAGGGGTGTGGAGCTTCCACGCCCTCCCTGGGGGTGCCTCTGTGACCTTGCAACCAACTTGAACCAAGTGTGTTGTTTAACCACTGCTTAACCTTTCTTGCAGATGGAGCAGAGCTAAAATTTGCAAGTCATGCAGCCTGGGCACACGCAGTAGAAAAAGCCTTGATCTCCAGATAACACCCAGAACCAATGATCCTCCCCACGGAACCAAGGAGGCCAGGACATGAGCAGGACCTGAAACGCCAGAGAGCTTTTAAAACCAAGTGGTCCATTGTCCAGGCAGCTCAGTGCTGAAACCCACCGCTCCACACCTTACCATAAAGGGCCAGACATAAAGTTCACCCAATCACACCCTTCCCTGCCAGTGCTCCCACATACCAACCTGTCCCCTAACCCATAAAGGTTTGACCTAACCCAGGATCAGGGAGACAGATTCGAGGTTGCCTCCTGTCTCCTTGCTGGAATAAATCTCCATGCACTAAGTCTCTTTCTTCTCACAAATCCAGTGCCACAGTTAGGCTTTCTAAGCACATCAGGCAGGGAGCCAGTGATCGGTGACACCTCCAGGAGCCTCCACATGTTCAGCTATTCGGGAGCTCCCAAGCCTGGTCCTTTAGGGTTTTTATGGATGTTTCATTACATAGGCATGATTGATTAAATCACTGGCCACTGGTGAGATCAACCTAAACTTTGGGACCCTCTCCCCTACCTGGAGGTTGGGGGTGGGGACGAAAGTCCCAACCCTCGAATCCTGCCTTCCTCTTTCAGGTGGTGACTAGCCTCCACCCTGAAGCTACTGAGGGGCTCCGGCCATTGGGCAACTCATTAGCATACAAAAAGACACTTTTCATTTTGAAGATTCCAGGTGTTTTAAGAGTTATAAGAGGACTAACTATATATTTCACAATATCATACAGCAAACAAAATATGAGGTACTTCAAAATTTCGTGGAAAAATAGAACCGAAAGATAATACAAATTTTTCCATGAACTTTTTGAAGTACGCTGTAGATTTTTTTCTTTCTTTCTTTCTTTTTTTTTTTAGTTCTCAGTTCTTCAAAACGCTAATATGCAATTTCAATCTCAAAGGGATCAATTTAAGAGGAAATTTCTCAAGTCCATCTCATGGCTGGACTCATTTCTGGGTATTCCTGTTAATGTCTCCTACGACAGAGTTCTGCAGACAGCTCGGAATAACACCCTCTTCCTGGAGCCAAGGGGGTTCAATAAGAGTCCCTTTGAGAGCTTTAAATGCAACTTTGACTTAGGACCCAAGAAAATTTCTACTCCTATTTGATTTAGGGCCCAATTATTTTGTCACTCTCCTAATCAAATACCTTTGGTGGACTCCGTGTCTGACCTTGCTTGCCTCCAAGGCCCTCTCCAGATGCGCTCTGCTGCAGTCAGCTGTCACTATCTCCCATGAATTGCCGGGTGCCTCCTTCTACTTGGTCAGACTCACTGTACAAGGAACACTAGCTTCTCCAATTAGCAAAGAGGGCATCCAGCAAATTTCGGAGCATATGGTGTGGAAGCCAATAGAAAAATAATTTGTATACAGTGAATGCATCTTGATAAAATGCCTTAGCAAAATCCAAGAATTCTCTGCAATTAGAAGTAAAAATCCTGAGGCAAGAAGCAAGTATTGCCTCAGAGATTGCTCAGGGCAAAGCCCATGGCACACCCCAGAGGGTTTTCTGTCTTTACAAGGAAGAGCGTCCAAACCAGAACAATGTCCTTAGTCACGCTTCAAGGGATAGTTACAGAACACAGCATAAAGAAGAAGGAATAAATGTCTGACATCGGTATCCTAGTCATGTAATCTTCACGTGTTTTGTGTAACACAACAGAATCTGTGTCACTCTTGTTGCAGGGAACTTTCAGTTATTCTCAGCAAAGCCCTTTACCCTCCTCATGAAGTCCAAAGCTAAAGAAGCTACTTGAGCGTTGTTATATGTGACACCTGGACTCCAGCACATTCTAACCGCAATGTCTAAAAATGTCTTGCCTGGGCCAATGTGTCTTCTATTGTGGAATCGTCTCAACTAGGTTTAATTGCGTCTGGTTACGTTTCACGTCCCATTATTATCACAATTGAGTCATATAATTCTGGCAAAAGCACGTGGATCTGATGCTCTGGATAAGCTAAGAAAACTGTAATGTACTTTACATGAACAATTTCTAATAGGATTTCCAAAATATTGAAAATATTTAATATCCTTTTTGAGGATCTCAAATATCCTGAAAACTCAGGTTGGAAGTCCCTCTTGTAATAAATACATTCTTTTTTTATTAAAAATAATTGATTGTATATATCCGTGTGGTACAGTGTTGAATATCAATAACTGTGCAACATGTGATGCTCAAACCAGGATAACTAGTGTACTCAGCATTACAAATACAATCATTTCTTGTGGCCCTTTATCAATTTCTTGCTAAACCCCTTCCCACTCCCCTTTTCCCATCCCTGTTGGCCTCAGTTCTGTTCTGTCCTTCTGAAAGCTCAACGAATTATTGAGATTGTTGTGTATTTCTTTCTTTCTTTTTTTATTTACTTGTTTATTTTTTAGCTCCCACTTATGCACATTATTTCTTTCTGTGCCCAGCTTATTTAACTTAACATAATTTTCTATAAGTTCCACAGGAAGTGTCCTGGGCTCTCCCAAGCCAGGGGAGTGGGGGGCCTCGGGCTTCGGCCACGCCCCCCTGACACACACAAGCAGCCCAGCGATGACCACCAAGCCACAGCAAGAAGGGCCCTGGGTTCCTGAGCTGGGGTGCTGGGAGGCAAGGGTTTTTGCCACAGCCCCCCAATATCTGTACCCAGCCCAGTGATGACCAAGCCACTGCTGGAAGCCCGCTGATCTCCCCTGTGGGACTGAAGGGGTGCCACAGGCCTCAATC
Organism: Galeopterus variegatus; assembly: GCF_000696425.1. Lineage (NCBI taxonomy): Eukaryota > Metazoa > Chordata > Mammalia > Dermoptera > Cynocephalidae > Galeopterus > Galeopterus variegatus. Next base: position 11,411 of record NW_007734775.1, read on the forward strand.
CCACCCCTTCCTCCTTCCTCCTTCTTCCATCCCATTTCCTCCCCCTTTCCCTTCTCCCCTCCCTCCAAACTGCTCTGCAACAACATCAGAGAATATAAAAAAAATTATAAATAAATTAGATAAATAAATAAATAGAAATATTCCTCAAAACCTGAAAAAAAGAGAAGCTCTCCCCTCCCTCCCAACTGCTCTGCAACAACATCAGAGAATATAAAAAAATATATAAATAAATTAGATAAATAAATAAATAGAAATATTCCTCAAAACCTGAAAAAAAGAGAAGAAAAAGAAAAATTACATTGGTGTCATTAGGAACCACAATTTCAGCCTGGTCAAAATGATATACATATGTAAGATTGAAGAAATAAAAACCCTATAGTCTTGAATTAAAAAAAAATTCTATAAATTCATTCATGTTGCTGCAAATAGCAGAATTTCATTCTTCTTGATGGCGAGTAGTATTCCAGTGTATATATATATACCACATTTTCCTTATCCATTCATCTGTCAACAGACATTTAGGTTGGTTCCAACTCTTGGCTGNAACAACATCAGAGAATATAAAAAAAATTATAAATAAATTAGATAAATAAATAAATAGAAATATTCCTCAAAACCTGAAAAAAAGAGAAGAAAAAGAAAAATTACATTGGTGTCATTAGGAACCACAATTTCAGCCTGGTCAAAATGATATACATATGTAAGATTGAAGAAATAAAAACCCTATAGTCTTGAATTAAAAAAAAATTCTATAAATTCATTCATGTTGCTGCAAATAGCAGAATTTCATTCTTCTTGATGGCGAGTAGTATTCCAGTGTATATATATATACCACATTTTCCTTATCCATTCATCTGTCAACAGACATTTAGGTTGGTTCCAACTCTTGGCTGTTGTAAATACATCTGCAATAAACATGGGAATACAGGTATCCCTTCGAGATGATGATTTCCATTCCTTTGGGTATGCACCCAGCAGTGTAATTGCTGGATGGGATTGTGTGGCAGTTCTATCTGTAGCTGTTTGAAGAAACTCCACACTGTTTCTTTTAATGGTTTCGCTAATTTACATTCCACCAACAGTGTGGGAGGGTTCCCCTTTTTCCATTTGTTATTTTCTGACTTTTTGATAATGGCCAGTCTTAATGGGGTGAGATGATATCTCAATCTGGGTTTGATTTGCATTTCCCCAATGCTTAATGATGTTGAGTATTTTTCCATGTGTCTGTTGGCCATTTGTATATTTTCCTTTGAGAAATACGTATTCAGCTCTTTTGTCCATTTTTTAATCGGGTTACTTGTTTTCTTGCTGTTAAGTTTGATTTCTTTGTATATTCTAGATACGTATCCCTTCTTAGATGCATAGTTTGCAAATATTTTCTTCCATTCTGTGGGTCATCTTTTTGCTCTGTTAATTGTTTCTTTTGCTGTGCAGGAGCTTTTTAGTTTTATATAATCCCATTTGTTTTGTTGTTGNTATTTTCTTCCATTCTGTGGGTCATCTTTTTGCTCTGTTAATTGTTTCTTTTGCTGTGCAGGAGCTTTTTAGTTTTATATAATCCCATTTGTTTTGTTGTTCTTGCCTAAGCATTTGGGGTCTTACTCATAAAGTCTTTGCCTAGTACTGCTTCCTGAAGTGTCCCCCCTTGATTTTCTTTTAGAAGTTTTATAGTTTCAGGTCTTATATTTAAGTCTTTAAGGCATTTTGAGTTGATTTAGGTAAATGAAAAAAGGTACATAGGTCTAGTTTTATTCTTCTACACATGGATATCCAGTTTTCCCAGCACCATTTATTGAAGAGACAGTCTTTTCCCCAATGTATGCTCTTGGCGCCTTTGCCAAAGATCAGTTACCTGTATCTGGGTTGATTTCTGGGTTGTCTATTATGTTCCACTGGTCTGAGTGCCTGTTTTTATGCCAGTACCATGCTGTTTTGTTTACTATAGCCTTGTAGTACAATTTGAATCCAGGTAGTGTAATGCCTCCAGCTTTATTTATTTACTTATTTATTTTTTGTTTACGATTGCTTTGGCTATTTGGGGTCTTTTGTTGTTCCATATGAATGTTAGGATTGTTTTTTCTATTTCTGTGAAGAATGTCATTGGTGTTTTGATGGGAATTGCATTGAATCTGTAGATTGCTTTTGGTAGCATAGACATTTTCACAATGTTAATTATTACAGTCCAAGAGTGTGGAATGTCTTTCCATCTTTTTGTGTTGTCTTTAATTTCTTTCAGCAGTGATTTGCAGATCTCACTATAGAGAACTTTGACTTTCTTGGCAAAATTTGTTCCTAGGTTTTTGTGTGTGTGTGTGACTATTGTAATTGGGCTTATTTTCTTGATTTCTTTTACTGTTAGTTCATTATTGGAGTATAAAAATGATACTGGGTTGGGCCGAGCCCGTGGCGCACTCGGGAGAGTGCGGCGCTGGGAGCACAGCGACGCTCCCGC
>NW_007734775.1:14752-16071 GCF_000696425.1 Galeopterus variegatus
AAAAAAAAAAAATGATACTAGGTTTTGCATGTTGACTTTGTATTTTGCAACTTTATTGAAATTCTTTATCAGCTCTAGGAATTTTTTGGTAGGGTTGTTGGGTTTTTCTATATATGTAGGATTATGTCATCTGCAAACAGGGACAATTAGACTTCATCTTTTCCAATCTGAATGCCCTTTATTGCTTTCTCTTGCCTGATTGCTCTGGCTAGCACTTCCAATTCTATGTTAAATAGGAGTGGTGAGAGTGGGCATCCTTGTCTTGTTCCTGTTTTTAATGGAAAAGTTTTCAGCTTTTCCCCATTAAGGATAATATTGATGGTGTGTTTGTCATATACAGCTTTTTTTGTGTTGAGATACTTTACTTCCATACATAATTTGCTGAGAGTCTTTATCATGAAGGTATGTTGAGTTTTGTTGAATGCTTTTCCTGCATCTGTTGAGATACTCATATGGTTTTTGTTCTTGATTTTGTTGATGAGATATAGCAGATTTATTGACTTGCATGTTGAAACATTCTTGCATCTCTGGGATGAATCCCACTTGATCATGGTGTATAATTTTTTTGAGGTGTTGCTGTATTCTGTTTGCTAATGTTTTGTTGAAGATTTTTGTGTCTGTGTTCCTCAGAGAAATTGGCCTGTAGTTTTCTTTTTTGCTGTGTCTTTGTCTGGTTTTGGTGTCAGGGTGATGCTGGCCTCATAGAATGTGTTTGGGAGAATGGCCTCTTTTTCAATTTTCTGGAATAGTTTGAAGAGAGTTGGTATTAATTCCTCTTTAGAGGTTTGGCATAATTCATCAGTAAAGCTGTTTGGTCCTGGGCTTTTTTTTGTTGGGAGACTGCTGATTACTGCTTCAATCTTGTGGCTTGTTATTAGTCTATTCAGGTTTTCTATGTCTTCTTGGTTGAGTGCTGGTAGTTTGTGTGTGTCCAGAAATTAATCCATTTCCTCCAGATTTTCAATTTGGTGGTTTATATTTCTTTATAGTAGTCTCTAATGATTCTTTGTATTTCTGTGGTCTCAGTTGTAATGTCTTTTTTATTTCTGATTTTTGTTATTTGAGTCTTTTCCTTTTTTAGTTAGTCTAGCTAATGGTTCCTGTATTTTGTTTATCTTCTCAAAAAACAACTTTTTGATTCACCGGTCTTTTGTATCATTTGTTGGGTCTCTATTTCACTTAATTCTCCTCTGATATTAGTTATTTCTTCACTTCTACTAATTTGGGGATTGGATTGTTCTTGTTTTTCTAGTTCTTAAAGGTATAGTATTATGCTCTTTATTTGAAATCTTTCTATTTTTTTATGTAAGCATTTATTG
>NW_007734775.1:16332-22757 GCF_000696425.1 Galeopterus variegatus
GATTCACCGGTCTTTTGTATCATTTGTTGGGTCTCTATTTCACTTAATTCTCCTCTGATATTAGTTATTTCTTCACTTCTACTAATTTGGGGATTGGATTGTTCTTGTTTTTCTAGTTCTTAAAGGTATAGTATTATGCTCTTTATTTGAAATCTTTCTATTTTTTTATGTAAGCATTTATTGCAATAAAGTTCCCTCTTCGTACTGCTTTTGCAGTATCCCACAAGTTTTAGTATGATGTGTCTTTAGTTTCATTAGTTTTAGGAAATTTTTTGATTTAATATTTAATTTCTTCTTGGACCCATAGGTCATTCAGTACCATGTTGTTTAATTTTCATGTATTTGTATAGTTTGCAGAGTTTTGTTTATTATTGATTTCTAGTTTTAATCCATTGTGATCTGAAAAGATACTTGAAATGAATTCAACTTTTAAAATTTGTTGAGTCTTGATTTGTGACCTTATATATGGTCTATCCTGGAGAATGTTCCATGTGCTGAAGAGAAGAATGTATATTCTGTGGTTGTTGGATGAAATGCTCTGTAGATATCTGCCAGTTCCAATTAGTCTAAAGAGTAGTTTAAATCCTGTGTTTCTCTGTTGATTTGTTGCCTAGATATTGTCCCACACCGAGAGGGATGTTCAGGTCCCTAATTATTGCCATATTTGAGTCTATCTCTTTCTTAAGGTCTAATAGTATTTGCTTTATACTTCTGGTGCTCCAGTGTTGGGTGCATATATATTTACGATTGTTATGTCTTCTTGCTGGATAGATCCCGTTATCATTATATAATGGCTTTCTTTGTCTCTTTTTGTGATTTTTAGATTAAAGTCCATTTTATCTGATATAAGAATAGCTACTCTTGCTCATTTGAGGTTTCCATTTGGGTGGTATATCTTCTTTCATCCTTTCACTGTTAGTCTGTGTGTGTCTTTACAGGTGAAGTGAGTCTCTTGTAGACAGTATATAGTTGGGTGTGACCTTTTAATACAATCAATGAGTCTGTCTTTAAAGTGGTGAATTTAATTCATTTACATTTAGGGTTGTTGAAAGGTATTGTCTTACTCCTGGCATTTTATCAATTCTCATTTGGTTGTTTTAATTATCTTTTGTTCCTTTCTTCCCCTTGTATTGTTTGTCTTTGGTGTTTATTGGTTTTTTTTTTATTTGCATTTTTGTTCCTACCAGTGGGCTTTGTTCTTTCTTGTGTACTCATGGTAGTGATTATCATTTTTTGTTTGTTTGTTTGTTTGTTTGTTTGTTTAGTATTTTGCATATCGTCTTCTGGCCCTGTAGAATTTCTGTTGGGAAGTTCACTGTCAGTCTGATGGGGATTCCCTTATAGATAATTTGACACTTGTGCTGTTTTTAGGATTCTCTCTTTGTCTTTGAGTTTTGTAGTTTGACTATGATGTGTCTCAGAGAGGACTTTTTTGAGCTGAATCTGTTTGAGGTCTTTTGAGCCTCATGGATCTAAAGGTCTATGTCTATCCCTGTACCAGGGAAGTTTTCTGCTTTATTTTGTTGAATATGTTTTCAATGCCTTTTACTTCCTTCTCCCCTTCCAGAAAATCCATGATTCAGATAGTTGTGTGCTTAAGATTGTCTGCTAGCTCTCTTAGATTTTCTTAATTTTAATTTCTTAATTCTTTAATTTCTTAAAGAATTTTTTAAAATTCTTTAATTCCTTTTTTCTTTCTTTTTTTTTTTTTAAAGATGACCAGTAAGGGGATCTTAACCCTTGACTTGGTGTTGTCAGCACCACGCTCACCCAGTGAGCAAACCAGCCATCCCTATATGAGATCTGAACCCATGGCCTTGGTGTTATCAGCACTGCACTTTCCCAAGTGAGCCACAGGCTGGCCCCTTCTTTTATTCTTTCTTTCTGGTTTTTTATTTATTTATTTGTGTGTGTGTGTGTGTGTGTGTGTGTGTGTGTGTGTGTGTGTGTCTGCTTGGGCTACTTTGAAAAGACTGTCTTCAAGATCAGAAACTTGCTTCTGCTTGCTCTAGCCTGCTGTATAAGCTCTCAGTTGTATTCTTTTTTTATTTCATTGAATGAATCCCTCAGTTCCAGGAGATCTGCTACATCCTTTTTTAAGGGATTAATCTCTTTGTAAATTTCCTCCAAATCCTGGATGCTTTCTCTCATTTCATTGTGTCATTTAACTGCGTCTTCTTGTATCTCATTGAGTATCCTGAAGATTGTTGCTCAGAATTGCTGTTCAGTCATTTCAAGGGTTTCTTGCTCTATGGGGACTGGTACTTGAGAATCATTTTATCCTTTATTGGTGTCATATTTTCTTGTTTTTTCATATTTCTAAGATCTCTACATTGATGTCTGTTTTGGCAGAGCAGTTTCCTCTTCTATTATTCTGTAGTGAGCTTTCAGGAGAGATACCTCTTCCTGTATATTCATGTATATGTGTCTTATATTGACTGTTGAGTAGGCTATGTTAGTTTTTGGTTCTGGGTAGACACAGTAATGTCATCTCCATGTGGGTACATTGGCTGTATTCAGTGTTGGAGTTTTGTGTGAGTGCCTCTGTGGTCTAGGCACTGGGGCACTTAGTAATTCCTTGTTGAGCTTAGTGACAGTGTGTTGGGTCACTGAGGATGTGTGTGAGCTTATGGGTTCTTGGGAGAAGTTCCTGGTTGTCTTTGGCTGGTGTTGGTGATCCTGGGCAAGATTGTTGGCACCCCAGCTAGCATCTCATGACCCTGATGGGTACACTGGGGTATACTGGAGTTCCTCAGTTTGAGTGGGTGACCCTTCTCTTTCCTTTTTCCTACAGGCAGAAGCTCCTCCTGGGTCCTTGCTTTCCCTGCTTGTGGGATGAGTTGGTGGTGGTTGGGAATTTTCTTCATTACTCTATTTGGGTATCCTGGGTTTCTGTACTCTCCAGAAGTTCTGTATGTCTCTCCCTGGATCAAGGCAGTTGCATGGGCTCTACACGTACCTCCCACCCCAAGGTGTGCTGCTATGGGGGTCAACATAATTTCCCCTGTGGGTTGGTCCACTGGGTAGCAGGTCAGCACTCACTCACCTGTTTCCCTGGGCTCCTCTGGTGACCCTCCTTGTGTCAGTGCTGTTGAGTGGTTGGTGAGCTGCATGCATGACAGCAATGGCTGCTGCTGAGGCTGTGGACTGCCCTTGCAGCAATAGTGACTGTGGTCATGGCTGTGGCAGACCACCCATGTGGCAGTGGTTTCTGTGGCAGTGGTGGGCCACCTGTATGACTATGCCCTGTCCTCCTGCTGACTGTTGGCAGGGGCTACCCTCAGCTCCTAAGGTCTCCACACTCCTGCTGGCTCTCATAAATATATTCCCAACAAACTGACTCCCTGAGGCAGCCCCCAGCTTTTCTCATGATGGCATCACATGCATCTCACCCATCATTGCTAGATCCACAGCTAATCTTCTACCACATTGTTCCTTCCTGCTCCCCCCACCCCAAATGTCTACCTCTTTCCCCAGCTTATATCCACAGAAGAAGTAAATCTAAGTTAGAGGCCTGTATAGGACAGAATGTTGATAGGGATTTGTCATTCTCGACGAGCCTTTACAGGAGGGGATGAGTCACACAGAACTTAGAAAACATCAGCATTTCAGAGTCTGATCAGAAAGCAGCATTTGGATTTTTGTTTTGTTCTAAGCAATTGTTTTAAGGAAGACTTTCTGTAAATTTCTTTAACAGAGAAGTTTGTTTTCCTGAGAACTAGAAAGCTATAAGGAACATCATCCCTCAGAACTGCCAATGCTTCCTTCACAGGTCCCAGTAATAGAGCCAGACAGACCCGAGGAATTATGCAGGTCAACCTCCTCATCTTAAAAATGGGGAGTTGAGCTCAGTAAAAGCTAATTACCCTGTGCAAGGTCACACAGTTGGTTAGAAGTGGCAGTACAACTAAGTTATCTTTCAAACTAAGATACTTTCGAGAGTAACGGGGCAGTATTAATAATTTTTTCAGGATAACAGACATAAACTGGGATTGTCCCACACAAAGAAGAATATGTGACCTCCCTAACTAGAACTAGAACTTCTGCATCTTATAGTCAGCCTACCCTGACACCGATTAGCAAAAATAGTAACATGTACTTTTGTACAATGATTCTATTTAAAATGAAAGTGGCTTCTGATGGAGAAAATTATTTATATTATGGTTCACAAACCATTTGAAAAAATCTTTTAATGTTTATGCAATTTACTATAATAAATCCTGAATCAATTCTTCATTAGAAACTAATATCATAGCTTTGAATTACATAACAAGAACAAAACAAAGCAATTAGGTCACAATGTCATTTTTCAAATCCCTCACGTTTAATAAGAGAAGGCAAATAACTCATTCATCAAGGATTGGAATTTAATAATTTTGAAAGTTAAACTTTTAATTTTATTTTCACATTAGATCCAGGAATTTGCTATTACCTATACATGGAAACAGATGTCAAGTTTATAAACAAAATTATGAATTTTGTAATTAAACTTTGATTATGGATTAAAACTAAAATATAAAAACATGTTGTTATAATCAAAACCTGGGTGATTCATTTTAATAAGTTTGTTTTAAAGAAGCTGAATAGCAGAGATGTCAATGCTCGATCAAGAAAATACAAACACAAATCAGCTGACAAACTTCTACTGGGTCCCTACTGCATGTCGGGTACTCTGCCCGTTGTCAGTGATTCAAAGATGGAAAAGTAAAGGTTCTGGCCTTAAGGAAACTATAGGATGTGTTTGGAAAAAATACTGCATAAAGCTTTAAAAACAATGTGCCTGACTGTACCTGGCCGGCCATCAGTTTCCTGTGGGTAGGGCTGCCGGACACCTCTCAGGTGTAGAGAAAGAGCAAAAAAGAGGAGCAAGAATGGAGTGAGCTGCCAGGGCGTGTGGACCGAGGAGGACGGGCCCGAGCTGTCAGGAACCCATGGCCTTGCCCACAGCCTCGGAGCCTCAACTTAAAAGGGTTAGTCTGACAAGACAACGGCTCCGGGACCAGGGGGCCCCGTGTATTCCTGCTCCGTCACCCTGTGCATACGAGATACCATGGGCATTACATTAACATGACTGTGTTAAATTTATAATGAGAAAAAAACTAAACTTTAAAAATAGTATTAGATATGCAAATAACCTTTAGTCTCTCCTGCTGGGTAGATATTAAACCATTTCCCCCAAGTAAGTATTATCTTTTTCATTATGGTATTTGTGAAATATTTAAAGAAGCTTTATATCAGTCCTTCCCTAATACAGTCAGCCGCTGGCACTGATGGTCTTCTGACTATGGGAAGGCATTTGGGGTAATCTTAATCTGACACTTTTGTCCATGAGAATGAAAGCCAGTAGTTTTATTTTAATACAACGTTACACACTCAGCTGAGGATCCTTAAAGTCTCAGTCTGGCAACTGGTAGGTAATCTTAATCTGACACTTTTGTCCATGAGAATGAAAGCCAGTAGTTTGATTTTAATACAACGTTACACACTCAGCTGAGGATCCTTAAAGTCTCAGTCTGGCAACTGGTAGGCAGCAGAGACCTCACCTACAGGGTATTACTCGTGTCTCAATTTCTGGTCCCCCCTCACCACTACTCCTAGAGAGCCTTCAACAAGGCAGCTACATGTTCCCACAGCAGAGGGTGTTTACCTTCCTAGTTTGTGAAAAGCTTTCCAATAATAAGTAATAGTTACACTCAGCGCATTTCATTAGATGTTGAACTACTCCTACTACCACCACCATCAACTCCACCCCAAGGTGGTGGCAGAGTCTTGGTAAACAATGCGTGAGCATTCTATACTCACGTTTCATTCTTCTTAAATAATAGAGAAAAGAAGACAAGAACACCTTCCAAAGATTTGATGAGTGCTGTGGCTTGAATGTCCCCCCAAGCTCATAGTGGAACTTAATCCCCAATATGGCATTTGAAAGGTGGAGCCTTTAAGAAGCGATTGGATCGTGAGAACTATACTGTGCTATGGATTAGTTCATTCGTGGAGTAATGGGTTAATGAGTTAATGACCTGATGGGTTATCGTGTGTGCACTTGCGGCTCCATCGGAAGAGCAAGTGAGCACGTAAACATGCTTTTGCCATTCTCACCACGTGATACCCTGCGTTGCTTCAGGGACTCTGTAGAGACTCTACCCTGAAGACCCTCACCAGAGGTGCCCTTGGACCGTGGACTTCGTAGCCTCCAAAACTGTAAGAAATAAACTTCACTCTTTTATAAATTGCTCAGTTTGGGATATTCTGTGACAAGCAACAGAAAATGGAGTAATACAGAAAACTGGTACTAAGAAATAAGATATTTCTCAAAACAAATAAAAATGTGGAAGTGGCTTTGAACCTGAGTAGTGGGCAGAGGCTGGAAGAATTTGGAGCAGCAGGATAGAAAAAGCCTAGATTCCAGTGAGGTCTTAGAGGAT
>NW_007734775.1:23117-30748 GCF_000696425.1 Galeopterus variegatus
AGCATTTAGGCTATTGCACGGCTGCTTTTAACAGTGTACAGTGAAAGGAGAGAACAAAGAGATGACTTAAAGATAGAATTTATCATCAGAAGGAAAGCAGAGGGTAAACAGTTGGAGAACTCTCCAGTAAAGAGTGAAAAGGTGTGTTCAGGAAAGGAAACCAAGCGCCCAGCAACCATCTGCTTGGGAGATCAGGACAGAGAGAAGGGACCATCAAAAGAATGCACGAAAGACCTTGAAGGCATTTAGAAATCTTCTGGCTGTCCCTCCCATCACAGGCCCAGAAACCAAGGAAGGCAGAATGGTTTCAGGGAACGAGAAGCATTGGGGAAGTTTGGGACTTCCTAGAGATTGGTTAAGTGTTGGTGACAGAATGCTGATAGAACTATGGACTGTCAAGGCCATTCGGAGTAGGTCTCAGATGTAAATGAGAAAGAGCTGATAGGAAACTAGAGCACAGGTTACCCTCGCCATGAACTGGCAGTGAACTTGACTGGATCGTGTTCATGAACAGGGGCTTTAAAATGAGGAACTTAAGAGTGGTGAACCAGGATATTTGGCAAAAGAAGTATCGAAGCACTAAAGCATTTAGGCTATTGCACGGCTGCTTTTAACAGTGTACAGTGAAAGGAGAGAACAAAGAGGTGACTTAAAGATAGAATTTATCATCAGAAGGAAAGCAGAGGGTAAACAGTTGGAGAACTCTCCGGTAAAGAGTGAAAAGGTGTGTTCAGGAAAGGAAACCAAGCGCCCAGCAACCATCTGCTTGGGAGATCAGGACAGAGAGAAGGGACCATCAAAAGAATGCACGAAAGACCTTGAAGGCATTTAGAAATCTTCTGGCTGTCCCTCCCATCACAGGCCCAGAAACCAAGGAAGGCAGAATGGTTTCAGGGAACAGGCCCTCCACAGGCTCGCGTGCCCTCCACAGGCTCACTGATTAGGACCTCTGGATGCTGCTCCCTGTACCCTGACTGTTCTGGTGGCTCAGGTCATAGCTAACTTGGCCCCAGGTGCTGCTGGACCCACAACTTTGAAAGATAGAATCCAGAAGCCTTGGCAGCATCCATGTGGTGTTGTCTGCAGGCCCAAAGAATGCCAGAGCTGTGCCACACAGATTTCAAAAGATGTATGGAAAAGCCTGGGGGCCCAGGCAGAGATTTGTCACAGGGGTGGAGTCACCACTCCACTAGAGTCACTCTCCACTAGAGCAATACTGAGTGGAAATGTGGGGTTGGAGTTGCAGCAAAGAAGCCCACCAGGATCATGTGTAGTGGAATTGTGGGAGCAAGATCACCATGGAGACCCTAGAACTGTAGAGCTACCAATGTGTAATGCCAGCCTGGAAGAGCTGAAACATGGGCTGAGCCCAGGAAAGCCATAGAGTCGAGGCTGCCCGAGGACTTGGGGGCCCAACACCCGCACCACTATGCAGAGGATGCCGGACACGGAGTCAAGGTAGATTATTCTCCAGTGTTTAAGATTTCATGCCTGCCTTGCTGGGTTTCAGGTGTGCCATGGGCTGGTTACTCTTTTCTGTTGCTCCCTTTCGGAATGGGAATATTAGGATGTATGCTACGCTTGCCCCAACATCGTACCCTGGAAGTAGATCATTGGTTTTGATTTCACACATGGGACTTTGGAATTTGGACTTTTGAGTTGGTACTGGAACGAGTTAAGACTTTGGGCCTGTGGGAGTGGAATGAGTGTATTGTATGTGAGAAGGGCAAGAGCTTTGGGCCCTGGGGCAGAATGCTGTGGTTTGAATGTCCCCTCAAGCACTGAGAATAATATCTGACCACGTCTCTGGGCTTTGTAGCCCAGCCAAATTGACACATAAAATTAACCATCACACCCCCTATCAGTGCCACTATTTCGACTACACACCAAAACATTGTAATACTCGCCAACCAACTTTCTTTTCAGTCCTCCCTACCTCCGAGCCTGCTAAATAACACTGCTGATTACACTTTCTATTGCCGTAACAGCATCACTCATCGCTCACATTTTTATTTATCAAATCACATGCAGATTCCAATTATGACATTTTAAGGCCCCCCTCCCCAATGTGGAGTCCATTAATCTTTTAAGCCTTAATTATCAGTAATGTTTTAATTTTACACATTGCTGTAGCCAGTTTTCTATTTCCCAAACATTCCATCTGTTTCCACTTGAAGCCTTTGTCCATGATGTCCCCTACAGCAGGGAATTTCCACACACACACCCCCGTCTCCTCATGCTGAAATGCTGTTTATAACATTCACCCCAGACTCACAATAATAGCTACATCTCAGCATATTTCTTTACACACACTTGAACTGCCCATATCACCACCAACATTAATTCAACTGAAAGGGGGAAAAGAAAATTAGTAAATGATGCATGTGCATTTTATACTAAAGGCTTATTCTGAGAGGGAGAGAGAGAGAGAGAGAGAGAGAGAGAGAGAGAGAGAGAGAGAGAGATTTACATTCCTTATATTTGTTTTAAATCTTTTTTTTTCCTGAAAATATACATTGCAGCTAAAATGGAAGCTTTCATCCCATTCTTCTCCCCAGAGGAAACTTGTATGGTGAATTTGGTGCATATCCATACCATATTTTTATATGATTCTTCATAGTCATATACACAAAATAATGTAGTGTCTCCCATTCTTGTATATTTATTTAGATATTAAGATGTACATAATAATTTGTAATTTATGCTTTTACTCAGCATTATTTTCTAGATTTATCAAAATTCATACCTCTAAATCCAGTTCGTCCATGTCAGCTGTTTCAGTGCATCAGTTGTATTGTTACATTCCCCTAACACACTATTAGGTTGGCGGGACACTCATGATGCAATAAATATATGCATGTCATGCTTTCCTTGCACACATGCGTAGAACTAGGGAATATACTCAAAACTAGAATAGCCAAGTGGTAAAGCACTTTCATCTTTAATTTACTAAATATTGCACAGTGATCCTCCAGAGTGCCTCTTCTAATTTACACTCCAATCAACAGTGTATGTTTTCATTTCTCTGTTCCTAAATCAATACTGTTGCAGGATTTTTTTTAATTTGGCCAATCAGATGGATGTGGAATATTTCCTTATTATTTTAATGACCTCTGATTAATATAAGGTTCATCTTTCTCCCTGTTTGTTGGCCATTTGGATTTTCTCTTTTAGGAATTGTCTGTTTATATCCTTCAACGTGTGATTATTGTAATTTTTGTGTTTCTGAATTGGTTTGTGGAGGTTTTTTATATCATCCGAATCTGAATTCTAACCTCTGTCAGTCAGATGCATCATACGCGTCTCCTCCCAGGCTGTGGATGTGATTTTACTTCAGGTTCTCTTAGCGGGGTTTGTTTTGTTTTGGTTTTTGGTTGTGTTTTTTGGCAGCTGCATACATTTTTAATTGTAATACGGTTAAGAGAATCACAAGTTTCTTTTATTATTACTACTAGTAGGTATGTCTCATTTAAGAAATCTTTTTTTTAAGTTTTAAAAATATTTTACTTCTGCTATAAAGTTTTGTGGGGTTTTTTGCATTTAGGTCTTTAAGTTTTTAATTGTAATACGGTTAAGAGAATCACAAGTTTCTTTTATTATTACTACTACTAGGTATGTCTCATTTAAGAAATCTTTTTTTTAAGTTTTTAAAAATATTTTACTTCTGCTATAAAGTTTTGTGGGGTTTTTTGCATTTAGGTCTTTAACCCATCAGCATTTACTTTTGTGTTAGTTGAAAGAAACAAATACAATACTTTTTCCATTCAGAAAGACAATTGTTCCTAAACAATTTTTATGATAGTTTATCTTTCCCCCACTGACTTTAAATGCCTCTATATTGTATCTAACTTGAGGCAATTTTTTAACTGATCTATTTATCTATCTTTGTGACACTATTGTACTTTATGTATTGCTATAATTTTGTAAGTCTTAGATATATCTCTTGGCAAAAAATTTCTTTCTCTTTGTTTGGCTTTTTTCAAAATTTTCTTAACTATTTTTGGACCTCTATTCTTTTAAAATTTTCTAATAATATATTTTATTTATTTCAACATACACAAAATACCATTCCTTTGATATAAAATGTGACTCACTACATCTTAATTCAGACTAGCCATATTTCAAGTGCTTAGTAGCCACATGCGGCTAATCGCTGGTACTAACCAGTACATTATTACACCTTTACTCTTGCAAGCGATTTTTTTTTAATTGTTTGTCAAGTTCCATGAAAAAAAAGTTGAAATTTTTTTCCAATTGCATGAATTTCTCTCCCTCTCTCTCTCTCTTATTGTATTTTTTTTCTTCTACTTTTGGGGACAATTCACGTCTTTACAATATTGAGTCTGAGCATCCACGAACATGGCATATATCTATTTATCTAGGTCTTCATTTATATCCTTCAGAACATTTTATAATATTCCATGTGCAAGACTTTTGTATTTTTGACATGTATTACAAGACACCATATGGATTTTTTAGAATTCTCTCTTAATTATGTTTATCTACTATATTTTCAAATTGATTATTGCTAGTGTGTATGAGAACTGTTGTTTTTTGTATGTTATTCTTATGTCCAACAATCTCGCTGGAGTTTCTTGTTATTTTCAATAATTCTATATTGATTCTCTTGCAGTTCTGACATAGTCAATCATCTTGCCTATAAATAAGGGCAATTTTGCCTTTTTCTCCCCCAGTCCTTATACTCTGTAATTATTTTGTGCCTATAACTGGCTAAGGAACCCAGTAAACTTGACTAATACGGATAATAATGGGTATCCTTATGGTGTTACTATCTCTAGGGAATGCTTTAAATATCCACCTTTAAGTATCATGGTGCTGAAGGTAAGGATAGAGCCACTTTATCAGATTTAGGGAGTTTTCTGGTTTCTGTGAGTTGACACATTTGAAAGTATGGGCAGAACACCTGGCATGTAATACGGACTCAATAATGTATCTTGAATGAATAAATTTAAAATAACCCAGTGTGTGTCTGCCTCTGATTTTTCTATATCTATCCATTCCTAATATTTATGCTTATAATATATACCAATGGTCCTTAGGCTTTTTATTCTTGGAACCTCTTTAACTCCTAAAAGTTATTGAGGATCTTAACAAGCTCTGTTTTACGACATATCTATTGTATTAAGATGAAAATTGATAAATGTTTTGAATGCACACATTGTTAGCTCTAAATGATATGGCACTACAGCGTATCACCAGCCTCTAGACGACTCCACTGTATACTCATAAGAGATGGAGAAAGAAAAGGCAAATCAACTCAGCGTTATTATGAAAATACTTTTAACCTCAGAGGCCTCCCCAAAGCATCTCAGGACCCACAGAGCCCCTGGACCATAAGCCAAGATCTGCTACTATATTTGTGCCACATTTAAGCTTCACACACATCACGATCATGTCCCACGCTGTGAAACATCCTGCAGAAGTGCTATTGTAAATGGTTTGCATGAGACCCCGTCCCGTGGGGATGTCATGCGTACTTTGGGCTCCCTCCTGTTGTTGTGTGAAGGGTGACTTCAACCGTTCGTCGGCAGCAAATATCCTCATGCTGGGCACACATCTCTTACTAGTTCCTTAGGACAAATTTCTGGGCGTGGAAGTACTGGGTCATTGAGTCCTTAAGCATTTTTCCTGCTCTGACCAAGTCTTTTGAGATGATGCCAGGAAAGAAAAAGTTGATAACACCAGTTGAACGAGAGCAATTTAGACAATTCTCTTTTCAGCATCTTACTGCTCCACTTCCACTTTTCCAGTAAATTATCTACTTAAGAGATTAAAAACTACAGATATAAATATAATTAGTTTTGTCTAATAGCAATGAGTCTTAACTACAACACTATAGTACTCTTTTACTTTTATTCCTAACATGTTCAATGCTATATGTAAATTTACTAACCATATTGAAAACGTGATAGTTAACTAACTCATAACTATTATCTTCAAAACAATAAAAATTAACGTTTTTTGAAAATTTGCACTGTGCCAGAGGCAGTGCTAACCCCTGTACAGAAGCAATCTCATTCACTTAACAAATACTGCAGCCAGTGGATACAATGAGCTCTAACTTACAGATGAGCAGCCAGAGGCATGGAGGCCAGACGAGCCCAAGCCTGGGCCTTTCAGGGTATCCCTTGTTCGTTGCTCACTGTGAAGCAGTGAATGCTCTAAACCATAAAAGAGGGATTTTTGCAGAAGTCAAAATAAAGACCCTGAGAAGTCAGTTACCTGTCCAAAGGAATACCGGAAATGGTGGACCAAGGCTCAGACAGCTTTCAGAGGTCCTATGCTTAGGGGTCCCTCGTACAAATTAGGAAAAGGAGCCACTTTGGGCGAAGCGATTAAAAACGCCCTTTCCCCTCTGACTTGGAGACCAGGCTTGTTGCTCAGAGAGATGCTTAGGGGTCCCTCGTACAAATTAGGAAAAGGAGCCACTTTGAGCGAAGCGATTAAAAACGCCCTTTCCCCTCTGACTTGGAGACCAGGCTTGTTGCTCAGAGAGCAGGCTGGACTTGAGCTCCACCAGGCCCTTCCACCAGCGTCCTGTTGGAGGAAACAACCCGCCCAACCCGGGAGCGCGTTCTGTCCGTCTGTCTGTCTGTCTGTCCTTCACCTCTCGGAGCACTCTGCTTTTCCCGTGCGCTGACATTTTCCAGTGAGGCTGTCTGGTTCTCAGAAGACTTGCTTTCTTGTTCTGCTTCTGTTCCTGACTATGGGCCTCCCTGAGGCTCACGGGCACTGAAGATTTCCACATCCCGCTGGGCATCACCCGCTGTGGTTCTCTGATGACCGGTGACGCGCTGGTGCCCCTGGCACTCCAGACGTGTCTCTGGAACTAATCAGACCCAGACCCAATGCAGCTCCCCGCCCCATGGGCTGCTGTGTCGCAGGGAGCGTTCAGCCACAACTTTGAAAGTCCGGCGTGTCCTGGAGCTGGCCTTCGCAGAAGCGACAACGTGGACGTTTCACTTGTCTGGCAGATTTTAGTCTTTTGTCCAATTTCTGGAAAGAGTGGACGTTTGGAAATATCTTCCCCTACACTGTCAGCGTTCCTAGGCTGATGCGCCGCCAGGTGAGCTGCCTCGGTTACAGCAAGAACCGCAGGGATTCCGGGAATCCGGTCAGGCTTTCTCCAAACGCACCAGCCCGCCCGCTGCCACCCAAGCCGGGTCCCCGGCGGCTCCCGGGGTCCTCCCGCTCCCGGCCCTGACCGCGAAGCGTTTTCTTCCCGTTTAGATCCTATTCCCTTCTAACAAGAATGTGAGCTCAGGTAGAGACTTAGGAAATTGAACAGTAAAAAGGTTTCAGACACGCTGAGGTCACCTTAAGAATTCAAGGGCCGTGAGACACCTGCCCGAGAAGAGCCCGTCCCCTCCCCGGAAATGCGGGGTCCAGCGGTGACCTCAGGGACTCAGGAGCGGGGAGGCGGCCGCGGCCTGTATTTGGAGCCAAGCGAGCCCGGTCCCTCTCGCTCCAGTGCCCTGGGGGCCTGCCCCGCCTCTGGCGCGCCGCCCTCTGGAGCCGGCCCACCGGCTGCCCTGCCCGCGGCCGGGAGGTGCGGGGGACCGGGGCGGGTGCGGGGACAGCAGGCGGGAGGTGCGGGGGACCGGGGCGGG
>NW_007734775.1:31748-52664 GCF_000696425.1 Galeopterus variegatus
GGCCCCGAGCCGCGGGTGGCGGCGCGTGGGGGACCGCGGGTGGTGGCGCGTGGGGGGCCGCCGCGCCCGCAGCCGGACCTCGGCGACCGCCACGCCAAGACTTCGGCCGAGTCCGACGCGTTCTTCCAGTTCTGCGGCCTGGAGCCGGACGTGCTGGAGGCGCTCGGGCGCGACAACTTCGCCGCCGGCTGGGACCCCGTCGCCCTCCAGGTGCGCAGCGTGAGCGTCGCCACTTCCGACAGCGAGTCCTCCGGGCACAGCGGGGAAGACCGCGGGCTGCAGGCGGAGGAGCTGGCGGAGCAGGTGCCCAGCACCACCTCGGTCATCGAGCGGAACGCCCGCATCATCAGGTGGCTGTACACCTGCAAGAAGGCCCGGGAGACGCAGGGGCTGCAGGGCCCGGCGTGACCGCCCGCGGGGCGCCAGGAGCGGAGGTACGTGGCTGGAGAGGGCACAGGTTGGATGGAGGCTGCTCACAGCGGATGCGTAGCGTTTAGAGCTCGGTGCGCTGCGTTCGAGGACCCGAGACTGAGCGGCGGAGGCTGCGGGTCCGCCCCTTGTCTCTGTCTGTGCTGCATCCCACTGCCTGAAGGTGACGGTGTCGGTTAGCACCGCCCTGGTTGGCTCATTATTGTGGGAACAGAAGAAATCAGAATTGCGAGATGCTGTCAGCAGCCTCACACCCCGGCCTTATCCTTTCCTGTGCAAACTCGCCGGGAGCCCCCGCTCCGGGACGCGGGGACCGGCGAGCCTGGGAGCTGCGGCCCCTGCGCGCCCCAGGCGGGCGCTGCCTCCAGCTCCGGCCCGCAGGGCGCTCCCTGCATTTCCCCGGGATCTTTACCAAAGCGGGGAGAACGTCACGGATCTCGTCGGCAGTTGGGCATTCATTTTGCAAGGAAAGATCTTTATTTGGCTAAATTTTATCTAAATTGTTTTGACAGCTTCAGGTCGTTGAACTGGGGGATTGGACTAGACTGTCCATGATGTGCCCGAGCTCTAAACTGCTGTGACTCTGTAGTTCTGTCTGCCCTGATGACAACACAGGGGGTACGTTTATTCCTCTTGAACAACCCGCAGCACAGAATCGACCTCGAGATCTGCTGCTGCTGTGCTTGTCCCGGAGCAGCTGAGGAGTGTGCACTGTCACCCTCTGCGTGCAGTGACGAAAGGCACCTTGCTAGGGTTCTCTTTAAGAACCAAGGATTTAAACTTTGTAACGTCGTTTTTCCTCTTACCCTTTGATGACGACTTGCTATACACTTTTAAAAATTCACAAGACGAAGTTATTTTGTGTGCCGTTGAGATAAATAGAATGAAGACGCTGTGTCCCCTGTGGAACCGTGGCGCAGGCCGCGCAGATGTTTGTCACAGCTCTCCTGTGTCAGAGCACTAAGGCAAGGCCCATATCCTCTCTGAATGGCCGTTTCCTTAGTACAGACGTGAGAATTCATGACTAGATGTAAATTTAGTCTGTCTTGAGCTCAGAAGGCTCAGGACTTAAGGTCTTGCTTATAATTTATCAAAGATTTGATTTCCACTAGTGTAAGTCCCCAAAGAATGTACAGAGGCAGTCGAAATTTTTTAAAAAGCAATATTATTTTATTTTTTACAAGCTGTCTTTTGGATCTGAGATGAGTGGATGTGGGCAAGGTTGTTCCCACGATGCCACCCGTAAGTCCCCAAAGAATGTACAGAGGCAGTCGAAATTTTTTAAAAAGCAATATTATTTTATTTTTCACAAGCTGTCTTTTGGATCTGAGATGAGTGGATGTGGGCAAGGTTGTTCCCACGATGCCACCGCAAGCGCCGTGGTGTGGAGGAGAGTGTTGGGGACAGACAGAGCACCAGGACAGAATCAGAGCTGCTTCTGTGAGCGAGCGACTCCCACACCTGGACCAGGGTCCCTCTGTCCATGACCGTGAGGGAGACGGGCAGGCGGCTTCCAGACTCCGTGACTTGCACACTCTGTAGAGTTAGCAACCTGTGCATCTGCGTCCCATGACTAGAGCCTGGAAAAGGAAGACAGACAAAAAATTTTCTACTGGGTTATGTGAAAAGTAAATTGATGACTAGGTTCCCTCCAGGTAATCAGAGCCATGCAGCCAGAAGGCAGAACTGTTGGTGTAAACAGTGCTGAGGTAGCAAGATGACTTGCAAACAAAATGAAATAAAACCTGACAACACACACTCACCCAAAACGAAGGCATGAAGGCTCTCTGATCCTTCCAGACCCAGACCTGTCCCCATCTCCAGTGCTCCAATGTCAAAATAGTGACCTGAAAGAGAATTTAGGATTTAATCTATGAAGTGACCTTTCCAAAACCCTTTCAGGTTTGAAGCTATGAAAAGCATGAGAAGATTTGTTAGCCCGTGAGAACTTTCACCTTCATGACAGGGAGAAGTGGTTGAAACAGGAGGGAAGGTGGGGACAGGTCTGGGAAAGGACTCAGGGTGAACGATACAGGAGACCAGAGTTCAAGGGCTTCCCTCGCCTTATTTCTCCCTCCACATTAATCCCTTTTGTTCTGAGTGTTATTGCTCAGAGCTTGGGACAGTGACACAGATCCTGTCCTGGTTTTCGTATGGCATTGGCAGTCACCAGAACTGTAAAGATTTACCACACAGATTTACTCCCCTAGACCCAAAACATAGCGTGCATTCTTCGGGCGGCAATGCAGGAGACCTGCTGCCTGGCTGCTTGGAGGATTGCGAGGAGGAAATGAGTTTCCTGAGCTTTCTCTAGCTTGTGACCACAGTCCCCTTCAGAAGTCCCCCACATTCCTCTGAGGAGCAGCCAGCAGAGCCAGGCAGGACTCAGCACCCACACCGGGAGTCACTTGTCCTGAGACCAGCTTTATGACTTCTGGAAGATGCAAAAGCAAAAATTCAAGCCATGCTTTTCTCTAGTTTACCATGACATTTGTGCTGCTATCTGTAAGGATTCCTTTTAGGATTTCATGAAAACTTCAGAAAATTTGATAGGAAAAAAGGTAGGCTTTCCAAGTGAAAGGAAAAACAAATATATTTTACATGGAGGTTTTTGTCCTCTTGGTAGATATAGTTTATAAAGTGCAGTAAAAATAACCCA
Organism: Galeopterus variegatus; assembly: GCF_000696425.1. Classification (NCBI taxonomy): domain Eukaryota; kingdom Metazoa; phylum Chordata; class Mammalia; order Dermoptera; family Cynocephalidae; genus Galeopterus; species Galeopterus variegatus. The sequence goes on from NW_007734775.1 coordinate 34,837, forward strand.
TCCAGAACTAAGTAACAAGTTCATAAAGTTCTTACCCCATGGGATGAAAATATTTGCTTTTCAAAACTGAGAATTGTAGAAATGGAGAATGACTCATGGAATCTGCATGCCAGTCCACTGGGGACCTGTGAGTGACAGATGGTTACACACAGGTGATTGCGGGATTCTGCTTCCCAGAGTGTAATTCAAGAAAACTGCTCTTCCCTTGCTGATATTTAGTCATCTTCCTGTCCTTCAGTTCTTCCAATTGGGAACTTGCCAGAATTTAGGTCCTTCTGGTTTTCTGTCTTTTGCATAGAATATATGTTGTTGGTGTTAATATTGGTGTAAAAAAATGGTAACTTTTCCTTTAGGATAATTAGAGATAAATATTATTTAATTTCAAGGCAGAAATATTTATATATTCCACAGCTATCTTCACATTTCCCTTGTATAAAAAAGGGTATGTGCAGAAGCCCACTGAAAGCTCCTGGGACAGAATGTGTCTCAGATTTGCAAAGATGCTGTGGGAGTACAGAGTAGATAAGCTGGGGACACGCAGCCTTTCTGCTCCTTTCTTTTTTGGCTCTTCTGGGAAGCTCTGCAGTTACCAGTTAGGAGCACATTTTAGATAAAGTGACTTGCGTCACCATACGGCTACCCTTCCCTGTCTTTTGGCAAGCACCTGGGCCTTTTAGAGAGATCGGTATTTGAAAAGGGTGGAATCTGTTTGCTTTCAAATATTTAGTTGGGCTGCCTGCCTTGTTTTCAGTTCTGTTGTCCAACTCTGTGGTACTTAGCACTGGCCTTACCAGCATTCAAAGAACTGGTTTTGAACTGCCCCATGAGTAGTTGGAGGCAAAGAAAAATTTCAGAAGTCTAGAAAGAAGCCCGTAGGGAGGTGATTTGTTCTGCTAGAGAAATCAGGTGAGAGCTGCCTACAGTAAAGCTACCAACTTGTTTTCCAAGCTTAAAATGCAAAAAAGAGTTGTTTTAAAATGCACAGAAAATCACAAAACCGAAGACTATGAGGACCAGACTTAGTAGTATAATGTTTGGTTTCATAACTTTTGCCTAGACTGAAATCGATTCACCGTTTTTTCTTTGCTCATCAGGAAGTAAAACTTCCCTTCGATGATGGGGATGCCTGAAGTGTGACTTGGGACCCAAGGCCATTTGCCCACTGTGCCCGGGCGACCACGTGATTGCTGCTTTCCCACGAATAAAGCACCCCACCGACAAAGCTAAGGTGATTTCAGAAGGTTTGAAATGCTGTGGAGGAGATGGGAACACAGACCTTGAAAATTAGCAGAATTAGGACTGTCATAGCAGCCAAGCACTGAGAGACGTTTTCCTTGTTAGAGGGTCTGTCCCTGCTTCCAGACGGCAGCGGGAAAGGGAAAAGCTGTTCGGAAGTATTTTCAGGGACATCTTTTTGACCGACTTGCTGGCAAAAGAGATGCTGTGAAGTGTTTTAACAATGTCTCAGTTGATTTTTTTTTTTAAAGGTGAAGAGTATGAAGATCAGGCCTGAATGTCAGGGTATTTACTCCTTCCTACCGTCCTGGACTTAATGACACCATTTAAATCAAAGTTCTGCAATTCACAAGAAGGTGTATTCTGTTTAAATACTACAGCCTGCAGACTCACACATACCATACACAGACCCGTTTCCAAAGCATTACAGTTCTGTAAACGACACTTAATGCCCAAACTATATGACTGATTGTCTTTTTGAATGAGTCAGAAAGCACTTTTAAAGTCCCTTGAGGCCTACGAGGTCATTCTGTTTATGCCAGTATGCATAGGGTCTTGGGCTTGTGGAAGTACCCGTTAAAAGATAAGTTACAGCTGAGATACTGCTATTTTATTGCACCTGGACAGTTTCTTGAGAAATGGCAGAAAAATCTTGGAGTTTTTCCTTTCATCAGACCAATAGCAGCATTCCACTATACCTGCACAGTTCTCTTGTTCCCAGCCTCCAAGAAGGACGGAAACCTTAGTTTATACAGAACTTGGGCATCTGAGGGCCGGGACTTTTCACAGTCCTTTGGTCCAACTCGCACCTCTACATATCATGTAACCATCCCCAAATCTGGCACCAGTTCACAGTTTTCTGCAAAAGTTACATTTTAAAACAAGGGGCAGCCTCTGGCTGTCTGGGAGACTCTATGATCAGAAGGTGCGTAAAGAGTTATTGTGACCTTAAGTCTGAACTTGCTCATGACACCCAGAGTAAGTAGATTTCAGATTCACAACACAAAGAAAATGTGGAACTTAGCTAACTCTTTCAAAGTTTACCATGTTTCATCAAAATATATCTCTTTAGGGACAAAATTACTAGAGAGAAGAATATGGAGGGGAGAGAAATGTGTTTCCCAGTGGTAAAATATTTTATAAAGCATTCCATTTTGCTATAGTTATGTATTTGTTTAATATTGTATTAAATTTTTGTAACTTTTACTGTGAGATTAGGTCTGTGTGTTACTCGAATATTTATTTTTACACAGTTATCAGTCTTCAGGTAGTTTTCCTTTACTTCATATCGTTTTAATTTTTATCAATATAATAATTTTAAATCATTTTCTCCTTGGTCATCTTTTTGTATATATTGTTTAATTGAACTTTTGTCTTTAGAGTGCAAGTGGTCTTGCACAGTGCTCAGTACCATAGTGATTTGTTTTCAAGTAAGTCCCAGATACACATTTTTGGAGGCTTTGTCTAAATGTAGACTCAGACTCAAACAGCGGGTTCTCTGCTGTAGGAATGTTTTCCCAGTCATTCCTCTGAAAATGCTGCTATTTGGCTGCTCACTGTATTGCACTTAGTTTTTAAAAAAAAAAAAGACAATGTCAAAGAGGAGAGCAATTCTGGAGAAGATATCGGAGATGGGGCATGAGGAATAGGGGAGCAGGGTGGCACCAGGCTCCAGAGCAGTGAGCACATTCTGCTTCCTTTCCACGTAGACTCGCGCTCAGCCTCATGTCTTGAGTATGTGCTTAGACATGACAAGTCCTTTCCTAAACCTGAACCGCCCCAATTTGCTGAGCGACTGAAGAAAATCAAACACTGTGGCTCAATCCAGATGGGAAGCTTGTAAGTGCTTTTCCCAAGGTCGAGCAGTAGTTGCCGCTACAAAGTACTTTGATCTGTCCGTGAAAGAATAGCATATAAAATAACGTGATTAAACAAAATGGAAAAAAATGATGGTTAAAGCAAGGAAAATAACTTGGCAGCAGTCTTTTTCATTAATATGCGGGTGAGGATTTGCAGTGCCTCAGACTGAAAGGTATTCACGTGACTAGAAAGTTTCCTCATTATATGTATGTATACATGTACATATATATGTGGTTTTTAAACTACTGATCATTGACAGTGAAATAAGAAGGAGGTTTCAATGGGCATTGGCTCTTTTCAGTAGGTTCAAAGTTCAGTGCTGTGGTTATAGTTGGTGATGCCATAAAAAAACATGCCTGACAATTGTTTTAGAAGTTTCTAAATAGAGTTTTTCTACACACTGCTTGCAACTGGAGTGCAAATATTACATATTCTGTATTAAAGAAATAAAGAATTTTTATCACTTATTAATATTGATTTGTGAGTTTGAACAATGTGAAAAATTTGAAGCAAGAGTATGCTTATTATAATTACACATATATTTTGTTTTCTCCCTTTTCTTCTTGAACATCATCTCATCAACGTATTAGTAGAAACAAGGAAAGCGGTCCAAGACGCGACCCAGGTGGGTTGCGTGGTGCCTGACGTCTCCAACTCTCCTGGAGACAGAATGCCGTAAAAACAAGTTTTGAATATTTAGCACTTTGTTTTTAATTGTTTCATCAGTCTTTTGCTTAAAAACATTTTTCTTCATGTTTTATTAATGTTGTCCTTGGAAGATGGACACAGATAAAACTGAAAGCACCGTTTGCAGCCTTTGTCACGAACTCCTTATGCCAGCGCGCCATGGGCTTGTGTCAGCTGGACGGAGCCGTGTCTTCTCTCTCTGCTCTGACCCAGCCAGGTTGGCTTTGTTTTCAGTCTTGGGGTGTTTATGCCTAAACCTGTGCAAACTTCCTAAGAGGCACTCCTGAGGAGGGTAAACACATCTCTTCCGTGCTTCCACACCAACGTGGGCAGATCCCCAGGGGGCTGCAGACACCCACGTTGCAGCAGCTCACAGGCAGGCCCGGCGTTGTGCGGTGCACCTTCCGCCCCAGAGTCCACGGCAGCTGCCGTTTTCTTCCTCAGGTAACCTCTCAGTTGCCCTTCCTGAAAATTCAACAGAATAGGAAGCAATGGAATGATACACACTGTTTAAACATCGTTTGCATGTTCACTGGTGAATTAAATCGATTTATATAATATCTAACTGTTCCCGATTAGAAATATTGAACAAAGAGGAAGGTGACGGTCTCAACCAGGAGATTATAACCCTGGTCTTGGAAATAGCAGGGAGCAGCTGATGGGGAGAAAATGGAAAGGCGACAGACAGGTGTGCTCCTGGCCCTAAGAGTTTCCTCGTTACCTCCACCACAACGCCTCCAACTCTACAATTGATTGTCATCTTTGTGTTACCTTCTTGAAAATTTTCATTAAAACTGAAATACTTTCTGAAGGGGAGAATGTATTAAATCATTAATAGCTGTTCATATTTAATTCATATTTAATAATATTAATTTTCTTAGAAAGCGAGTATCTCAACCACAGGTCAGACATGGAAAGACCTGGATCCTGGCTTCATTACACCCTGTGGGTTACTAAACTTTGAGCTTAAGCAGAACCTTTCATTACAAGTGCCAGAGCAGGAAATCACAGAATTGACTAAACCCAAATCCCTGCAGTCCACCTTGTGGTATCAAAACAATTGTGCTTCTGAGCAATGGTGACTTTAATCTAGGCTGCCACTGATGACAACAAGCGGAATTCACTCACATGTGTCTGCTTAGGAGCCAGATGCTGCACTAGGCCCTGGGGGCTCAGAGATCCCTGCCCTGGTGGGGCTTGTGGTCTAGCGGGGGCCAGATGTTCAAAGACAGAAAAGAGATACACAGATAGATAGATAGATGACAGACAGGTACAGATGACTGACAGATGAGTGGCAGATAGACTCGGATAGCTGATAGATGACAGGCAGGTGATAGACGTGGATGACTGATAGGTGGACACAGAGGACAGAGGAAGGAAGGGACGCAGGTGCAGTGAGGAAACAGGCAAGCGTGAGTGACACTACGCGCTTGATTGGTGAATTTACATGAACTTTTAGGCTCGTGGTTTCTATTTAGCAGTCAATCTGTCTGAACCAGGAATGGTACCCAAGGTCCAAACCATAGAAAAAGAATCAAGCAGCTGGGAAGGGAAACGTGCAAATTGTAACTGGCGTCTTTTTCACTGAGAGGTTTACTGTAGTCTCCGGAGTTCCTTCACAGAGCAGGACGCTCTGCACATGAGGCCTCGGGACTGAGCCTGCCTCCAGGCCGTGAGGTTGTTGGAAAGGGACCCAATGCCTTACTTTGGCTTTTACAGAGAGTCCACTTGTGGAACTCAGGGAGAGTGAACAGGGGCAATACGGCAAGTAAAGGGTGACTGTCACAGGCCAGAGCAGGCCAGCAGGGAAGGGAAGGGTGGTGTTTTCTCTGAGCGACCTCTGAGCGCTGCCTCTCAGACACACCCTCACAGGTAAACAGAAGGCTCAGGCTGGGGCGAGTCGGGCTGATGGCATCAGGACCTGAAGACCCTGTTCTTCTCACCACCCACCTGCCAAGTCAAGACTGCAGCATCTACAGTTCAGCCAGGGGTCCCCTCATGGGCTCTCACCCCATTCCCTTCTAGGTGTGTGGGGGGTACCCAAGAGGGAGTGTTGGGGTGGCACTGGGGCAGGTGGGCAGAGACCCACTGTGCCAGGACTGCAGACTGTTACGGCTAGAAGTGGTGTTGCAAATCACAGAGTTCAACCCTCGCATCTCCTGCGAGGATGCAAGGCCCATAGCTCACATGGCTGCCCTGTGCACCGAAGCCTAGAGGCAGACACCCCGCCTTGGTCCAGCTCAACATCCTGGGAGCCCTGCCTTGTGTAGAGGACATTAGTAAGGCGGTCGGCTGTCCCTGTTTGCCTGGGGCTTCAAGTTTCAGCACCGAATCCTGGGGACACCTTCAGTCTCCGGCACACTGGGAAGCTGCACACCCGGGACAGCCTCAATTAACTTCTGGGGGACAGTCTTGACCTCACTTTTGTTTCCACTTTCTGAGGAAACTAATGACAAAAGTACTGTGAGCACATGCGACGTTTAAGTGCTTGTTTTGGCATTTTTACTCTTGCTCTAAAATAGGGCAGTGTAGGCTATTTCCTCCTTCACAGGAAGATCATGTGGTGAGGGCTGAGGAGCGTTAGAAGTTGCTCTGACGGGAAGAAGACGGAGCCCAGCCCCACTCCCTCCTGCAGAGCATGGCCGAGTGAGAAAGGGCCCGGGCGGTCGGCCCACGTCGGGGGAAGCCAGCACCCCGCGGGCTCCGTCAGCAGCAGGAACCGTGCCGAGTGCTTCTGCTGGCTCTTCCACAGCCCCTCACGACCGTCTGTGAGGGTCAGCATCTCGTGTGGCAGGGAGCTGAGGGCTGGAAAGATCTAGTACCTTGCCCAGATCAAAGAACTAGTAAGTTGGAAGAGAGATTGAACCCAAATGGGCCTGGCTCCGAGGTCTGCTCAGTTCTCTCTGCACTGGGCAGGTTTTTAGGAAGAATGAAATGCAACCAGAATGCTTACCGGGGTTTCATAACTTCTCCAGGGCACACACTGATTCAACAGGCTGAGCCTCACCCTCCGCTGGGTGACTCAGGTGACATGGGGCTCCCTGCCACATGGAGAGCGTGGAAGCAGCATGCAAGCTCCCAGTTGCAGGGAAGGCTCTCGTGGTGCAGTTTATGCTGATCATCTCAAGTCAGGCGATATGCACTTAAACAGAAGCAGGAACAAAGAGAAAACCCGAGGGAAAGCAAACAAACCATTCAGAAGAGTTCAAGACAGGCCACGTCGGGCAACGTGCTGAGTGGCAGGTGCTGCAGACGTAGGGCAGCAGGAGCGCTGTGGATTCAACGTGCGGCCACCTCGGGTGACTGTGGAATTCTAAGCCAGGTAAGGAGTCCAAGACCTTCCAGATCACCTCAGAGAAGTCTGGCAGAACTATGATTATTTCATCAGTGGCTAACTATCGATTTCAGGTAAATGGGAAATAAACACAGCTGTAAAAAGAACAGGAACTCTAATAAAAATAAATACACAAACGAACGGGGGCGGGGAAGAAGACACAACAGTCACAACAATTCCTTGAACTTGTTAAGACAAGTGAACAGATAGATGTTGATGGGGGGCAAGGGGAGACAGGGAGGGGAAAGGAGGAATTAAAAGAAAAAAGAAAAAGAAAAAAAAGAAGAACAGGAACTCAAATGTATTTTGAAGTTCTGGAAAGTGTGGCATAGCTTTAGGTTTGTGAGGGGTTTTTTTTCAGCAATAGTAAAAGAAAAGGCCAAAGTATGCACATCCCAAACCCCTACGTGCAGACTCTTGGGTGTGTTTCAAGGCTACATAAATATTATTCTTTTACAGGAGGAGACCGCGGCCAGCTGTCAACACGTTCACCACGCAGGTACGGGCAGGAGGGGAGCGCCGCTCCCGTCTCCTCGTGGTCTCTGGGTCGACTGAGCAATTCTCTGTCGAAGGGAGCAGGAAGCAGTTGACCCCACTCTGCAGGCATTCCTCAGCAGTGTGTACCCGCTGCCAGCCCGTCACTGGACATGTTCATGTGGTTGGCATGGCCAGCCACAGCAGTCGTGATGCCAGGGACTTGTCAGAGGGCTGCAGGTCCTTCTCTCAGTGAGAATGTTTCCCAACAAACATGCATTTGCTTTAGGAGCCTAGAACCCACGTTCTCGGGGGCTGCTTGGCCCGGAGCAAGTGGGACATCACTCAGTGTCCTCCTCTGTTAAAGGTGGTGGTGAAGGCTGGAGAGTGGAGAAGGCGTTGGGGCACTTAGCACGAAGGCAGCACCCAATCGACGGCAGCCGTTTTCATTCTAGCCATGTTAGCCCCGTAACGATTCAACGCGTATCTCTCTTTCACTAGTTTGTCTAAAACATTGTGAGCCAGTTGACATATTCGAGTTGTCCTATGTTTTAGTCAAGGATCTCCAGAGAGACAGAACTGGTAGGAGAGACAGAGGAGACGGAGAGAGAGAGAGAGGAGGGGCTAATTGGGGGAACTGGCTAACGTGGTTGGGGGACTGAGAAGTGCTGTGACAGGCCATCTGCCAGCTGGAGAACCTGGGAAGCCAGTAGCATGAATCAGCGCAAGTTCAAGGGCCTCAGAACCAAGGAGGCCGATGCCGTGATTCTCAGCTTGAGACAAAAGGCCCGCGAGCCTCTAGGGCTACTGGGGCAGCTTCCGGAGTCTGAAAGCTGGAGAACCTGAGTCCTGACGTCCAAGGGCAGGAGAAGGCTGTCCCAGCTTCAGAAGACACACAACCAGAACTCACTCTTTCTCCACCTTCTTGTTCCATGTGGGCCCCCAGTAGACTGGACGGTGCCCCCCTAAACTGAGGGCAGGTCTTCCCCAATAAGTCCACCGGCTGACACCCCCGTCTCCCCCAGAAACAGCCCCGCAGACACACCTTAGGTGCCCCAGTCATTCTGATCAAATGCCAAAGCACCTGGGTTTGTCTTCAGACAGAAGAGGGAAGGGGTCAGGGCCTGCTGAAGCTTGAGAATAATTAAGTCAACAGTTGAGGCTAAGTGATGCTTTACAGTTCCCTGGGTATCCCTTCATCCAGTCAAGCTGACACCCAAAACCAACCACCACACCATGCTTCTGGTGACAATTCAATGCTCATATATGTATATATTTCTTTTCTGGAGCTCCCCTGGCCCTCAGTTTCAGGACAGGGGATTTGCTAATCAGCTCTCCGTTCAGCTTGTCATTCCCCTATATAGAAATTACTTTCAGCAGAGGGAGAAAGCACAGGATTCTTTGAGTGGGTCTAGGAAGTCCCCTCAGCACCAGGGTTTGTAAAGTGAGAGCGTGTTAGAATTTCAAAATAGACAGCAAGGAAGAAAACAAGCTCTGCCTTTACTCCGAGCTGGTGGAAGCACGGAGCCCATGCTCAGGATTCTCAAAAAGTGCTGTGGGACTGGCTGATCACGTTCTCAAATGTCCAGAAGCTATTAATGGATATTAATGCAAAGCAGCCGTACCATGTGCTCATCTAGAAGTGTTTAAACCTCACAAGACTCACGCGCATTCAGTTTCTCATTCGACGTTTGTGGACATCGTTGAGGTGGTCGGGACGAGTGTCACCATTGATTCTGTCCCGTACAGGAGGAGACCAGGAGTCGTGCGGAGGGGCTTGTCCATCCCGGCCCTGCCACAAGCAGTGGCATAACTGATGTGCAGTGGACGGGGGAAGAGAAGCCTCTGCCAGCCTCCTGCAATGCTGGTGCTCCCTAAGGAGCTGTTCAAGAGCTTAACAGAGGCGCCTCTGCTTTGGTCTCGACCGAGGGGTTTTCCTAGAGCTTTCTGTCTAGACTCTGTATCTCTCTCGTGAAATTCACCCGTAATTACTTCATTGCTTACAATGCAGTGCAAGGCCCAATTAAATGTCAAATCCGTCCTCTTTCATTAAAGCCCTTTTTATTATGCTGAGTGCGGTGACTGTGTCTGTGCGCACGTGTGCCTGTTTGTCCAATTATGACACAATTGTTCTCTTGACGGCGGTGGCTGTTCATGTCAGTGAACTCGTTCACACATACAAATAGCTTTTTACTCCTAGTGGAAGGAAAACTTGCCTCTGCTTATTTTAAGACTAGATTATCAGCAGAACACACTTACAAGGGCTTTGACATGCGTTGTCATCTCCAACGCACTAGCATGTGGCACAAGTGCAGCAGATGTGACCTGGCTTGTTCTCAGACAGGCTGGGGTGGCGTGGACTGACTTTTCCAATGTTGCCAAACCGTAGCATTCAGCCCTCCGAGTCCATCCAACCCAACCCAGCATTCTAGGTGCTTATCTGATTTTTCATTGGTTTTGTTTTTCTGGTTCTTCCTAACAGCTCATTTCGTTGTGGTGAGGGACTCCACAAAAAAAGTTACACAATGTATAATATTGCATGAGCTTACAGCCTAAAATCCAACACGCAGGTGAAAAGTTTATTCCTACTCTAACACCCCTTCATTTCCCATCAGAAAGCTTTTTTTCTGTTTAAAATGAATTACAAAACTTGGGCATAAAACTGTTCATGGACATTGTTACTAATCAGTTGCAAGATTTCAAAGTCACCTTTCATCACTGGCTCCACGACTAGATTTTAAGACTCCACACGGTGACAGATGCATCCCACCTGGACAAAACCCTTGCTCAGAGACAGGGAGAGTGGAATGCACGGGCTTCCAGCTACACCTCACGGTCATGCCAAATCCAGTCCAACTCTAAGGCTGGGTTCAGAACCTCCCACAACTCGGGGCAGGGGCGGCAGTGCCATGTACACCTCGGAGAGGATAGGAAACTCCTAGGATCACTTTTTTCCCTTTACATCTGGGAGTAAAGGGCTAAAGGACTGATTTAAACTCAGGACTGAAAGGAGTGCCACAGAGGAAAGCGGGAGAGGGAGGGCGTGACTCGATGTGCTGGTTTTTGTTGTCCGTGTTCTACGGGGGGGGACACCAAGAGTCAGCAGGTGGAATCGTTCCCGAAAGCACAACGCTGATTCCAAAGCTGTGCCTTCCCCACGACGCCAGATGGCGCGTCTCTGTCTCGGCAGGATGACACTCAATGGACAGAGCCACCCCTTCTGTCCCACTGGTGTCAAGAAGCAGCTACATGTGCTTTAAGAAACAGGCCGTGAAGAGATGGTCTGAGCGGCGAAAGGAGTAACTCCAGACCAAGGAGTCCAGAAAACTGGAAAGGAAGGTGCTCTCCAGGTCTGAGCCTGTGTTAAGAAATTCTCGGTATTAAAAAAGAGAAATAAAAAAGTATCAGTCAGTCTGTTTTCTTTCTGCCCTAGTCAGACCCTCACAGGCCATAGAGAATCAGCAAATTCTCGAAGGGATTTCAAAATCATCTGTGCAAACCGCTCAATTTTCAGATGAGGAAACTGAGCCCCACAGTGAAAAGTGACTTTTGTATAGTTGCCAGCTAGTGAGAGGCAGAAACTATCAGCTATGCCAGCTGGGTCCTCTTCCAGCGCCCTTCACGCCCTTCATAGAATCATCTCCCTGCTTTTCCTTATGATTGGAGCCATCTCAGAATCTGTCATTAAACAAAAACAACTTATCCTTGGTGTTCAGGGCAAAAAATGCTGTGACTAATCATAAGGAAGCAGAGGTGGGGAGTGTCTGAAAAAAAGCCCAGGCACTGCTTCCGGGCACCCAGTCCCTAGCCGAGGTGTCGCTCTGGGTCTCCACTGTTCTCCTGAGGTTAGAGCAGTGCTGGTCGTGAGGAGTCCTACACCGGGGCCTTGGGACAGCCGTCCCCACACTCTTTCCTGCCTTCTCCCCTTTTGACAGAGTAGCAGTGTACCCGGGCCCGGGCCCAGGCTCATCTCCCCACTATGCCTGGTCCAATCTCTCGTCCACGTCAGGACCCTCACCTGTCCCCACCGTGAGCATCGCGGCCAGGCCGTCCCCAATGCACTGTTTCCCAGGAACGTGTGTCCAAGTCTGTCTCATCATATAAGAGCCATGCCGAGACCACATTCCCTCTCTTGCTAATGGCCTCTGCTATAGTTAGAATGTTTGTTCTCTCCAAAACTCACATTGAAATTTAACTGCCATTGTAACCGTATTTAGAGGTGGGACTTTACATAGGTGACAGAGTCGGAAGGGCCACACCCTCACGGGTAGGATTGGGACCCTTATAAACAGGCAAGTGTGTCCTGTTTTAGGAGACTGGGGAGCTTTCTGCCAGCTGTCCTGCTCTTCCGCCACGCTCCTCTGGAGCCTGCAGTGTTCACGGCACCATCTTGAAAGTGGTGACTGAGCCCTCACCAGACATGGAACCCGCTGGCGCCTTGAGTTGGGACTTCCCAGCCTCCACAACTGCGAGCCGGTAAACTTGCATTGTTTATAAATGACCCAGTCCATGTTATTCTGTTACAGAGTCACACAAGGGCTGAGAACGCCTCTGTCTCTCTTGCTCTGTCATCATTATGATATGGTTGAGAGAGGGAAATGGAACAGACGGCCAGGAAGAGGGAACGGCACAGGTGGAGACCCGGTAATGGAAAGAACTGGGTGTACTGGAACACGGAAAAGTCTGCCGTGACTGAAACATGGGCAGGGGCAGGGAGATTGGAGAGAAAGACGGTGGCAAGAGCGAGCTTGAGCTAGAGCCAGATTGCGTGCTGTAGCGTGTTAGGACCCAGCAAGGAATACAGATTTTTTTTTTATCTTAAATGCAATAGGAAAATCATTGAAAACTTTAAGAAATCAAATGACATCATCAAACTATATATTTTCAAAAGATCACTTTGGCTGTTGGATGGAGAGTGGATTGCAGAATAGATGTGAGGGTTCAGTTTGGGCATAAAAGTTTGATGTGCCTGCAAGTTTTCCAAGAGATGGTGAATCTGCGGGAGCTTATAGGAATCCGGATTGCACAGGAGAGGCCTGTGGGTGGATGAGACCTCAGGAAGGGGCAGAGAGAAGAGGGACAGGCCTGAGACCCAAAGAAAAGTGATATTGACAGACCTGGTGCAGCAGGCTCCCAGAGAAGGTGAGGTGGCATCAGAAGGCAGGCTGAACGCCACGAGGACGGAGGCTGTTTTCATTTTCTTCTTTGTTGGAGAGGGGTGCATGTGTCATTATTTCAAATGCACTTAGTAAAAATAGGACTGAAAAGTATCTGTTATATTTGACAGTGTAGTGTCAATTGGGGTATTTTTGGAACGACTTTTGTTGTCTTTCTTGGGTTTTGGTTTGGGTTTCTCCTGTTGTTTTTATTTGGGAAGGTGGAAACCACATGGGAGCAGTTGAAAATGAGCACAAGCTGGGGACCAGGGACAAGGTGTGCCCTGGGGAGGCTGCACCGTGGACCGAGAGGTGAGGGGACAGCTGGGGAGGTGGGGAGGGGTTGCTGATGGGAGGAGCCTGGTGGAGAAGGGACAGGAGATGCCTGCAGAAGCGGGAACAGCACACGCGTCCCAGGCCCCACACCTGCCCCTCTCTGGCGTGAAGCCGGGGCTGACACAGAATCCTGTGCGGCGACCTGCACGGTGTGGCTGGGGCCGTCCTTGTCAGTGTTCCCTCACAGGGTCAGCTGAGTGACGCCCTAGCGAGAATTTGTTGCCACTCCCAGACTGTAACTGCAGTCTGGAGATTTTTTCCCCCAAGTTCGTTTTACTTTGGGTCTCCTGTATCATTTGTACCATATGAAAATATTCATATTCGAAAGGGAGAAGCTTAGTCACAACTGAGGGGAGAGGTCCCTGCTTATGTACCCAGGTTGGGAAGGGTCTGCGGGATAGAGCGATTCTCCATCAGGCATTGTTTTTGATGAATCGTAGAATGTTGGGACAATATAGGACCTCAAGAATTCTTTAGCCTAACACCGTCATTTCGCAGATGGAAACACAGAGGATGAACGAAATTAAATAAATACATTCTCAGAAGACATGAGGCTAGCGGTGAGGAGCAAGAATTCAACTAACTGGGAGACAAGATTTGCAGGTGCACATTTTCATTACACCTGTTTGCTTGGTTGAGACAGATCCTAAAAGTGACTGCCCACCAGCTCACAGGCAGTGGAGCCTAAAGAAAGAAGACATCTTGTCACTTTGAAGTGGCTTTTCCTAAATACTATCCACCTCTCCCTGCCACCCTTTTTAAGTTCCAGCTGAAGAATCCTGTCTTTTCTCCAGCCTCATTTCAGGGATTGTCTGGTCTTGTTTCTTACTTGCAGAAGCTGCTGTAAGGACTGGTCCTGACTCCCTGGGCCAGGGCACCCCTGCAGCAGAACCTCTGGGTGCATGGAGTGTGGCATGAGTGGAGGTTGGGCTGGGAACAAGCATTGTACTTGAAAATGTGATGTAAAGCCAGGCCACCAAAGTCAGAAGACGGTAGAACAACAGTGGTCATGTCCTGCAAGTAACAGGGCCGAAAGCCTCGGGTAAGATTCGAAGTTGGACTGTAAAAGCCAAAAAGAAAAATATCTGAAAACTCTTCCGGGCCTGAATGGTAAAGGGCCCAAAGAGCCGAGGTCCTCCTTGCAAAGCCACCACATTACACAGCCCTTGTGAACCGCGCCCCAGGAATGTTCACCCGAATGTTCATGGCCAGTGGGATTTGCACAGAACGTGTCCAGAAGACCGTGCAGCGTTATCCTGGAGTCCTGAAAGGGACCAGGACTTCCAGTTTCCATGCAGGCCTACTGGTGACAGATGTTAAATGCGTCTACACAGCTCTGGCTCAAGTGGAATAAAGTGTGAATGCCGGGGCAATATTGTTCCAGCAGGGCAGAGAAGCAGGGGAGAGCAGTGTGGCGTCCTGTCCCACTCGCGAAACAGACCCATCCCTCAAGGAGAAGCCTGGGGAACAGGTGAAAGCAGAGACCTTGCTAATTAATTCCTGAATCTTTGCTGTATTGTAAACCTCACGATTGCATTTCCTTAGGGGTTTCCCTAACACCAAATAAGAGCAACAATTCATGTTATCAAAATAAAGAAAAGAAAACATTGAAAGTAGCAGGTGAATTGCTCTAGAGCCCAGTAACAGTCTCCTAAAGACGGTAGGTGTCTGGGAGGTCAGCCGGGGGAACTGCGATCTCAGAGTGACAGAGGGGATTGAAGGCCGGCAGGTGACCTCAGTGTGCCCCACCTGAACCTCAAGGACAGGCCCAGGTCTCGCCTGCACGGTGGCTCATCTGTGTGGCAGCCGCTGCTCTCGCATCCTCAGGCAACACCAGGGTCTTCCTTCTTCCACCAGAAACTACCCAGCCTTTTAAAATTACCGTTTAAAGAGAGAATCATAGAAAAAGATCTATACATGTATCAAGTGGTTTATTTTAACTCACGTACATAAAACTGTACACTTGTTTACACATCTTTGGATGTGAGGCCTCTTCTCTGAATTCTCCATTTTCTGTGTTACCTGCACCACACCCGTGATACGCCATCCAAGAATTCCAGTTTTAGGTTTTATAATGTGGAAAAAGGAATTAACGACACTTGCATAGTGATGTGTGTGTGTGCATTTCTGTTTCTCCCCAGCTGATACTGTGACTCGCCCTCTTTTAATTCAGCAGCAGTTTACCTAGCATCTCACCTTTGTCTAAATTTTACAAAACTTTGAACTTAATTTTCACAGAAATAGCAATGCCCTTTCCACTTTCGTCTTTTATTGGCTTGCAGCATATTTGATTATATTGTGTAAGGATAATTCAGCTGGCATAGACAGGCACAAGGACGTGATCAGAGGGGCGTGGACACTGCCTCTAACCGGAGGGTCGGTGACGTCGGGGCAGGGAAGGGTGCTCCTCCTGGACTCCACCTCCCTTACAGACACTCTGGTCTGGGCTCTGCCCAGGAGGTCCTGATCTTAATCATCTTTGGGAATAAAAAATATTAGCCTCCAACACTCACAATCGAGTGCTGAGAGGCAGACAGACGTGGCTCTGGCCCATGGCCAGACGCCTCCACTGACGGAAGAGTCTCCCACGGTCATGAGGCCGAGGGCCCTGACCACCCAGGATGGGCCAGAGACCCATGGTGGGGCATGGCTATGGTGTGGGGACAGGCACCTGGCTGCCTGTCCAGGAGCAGAAAGAGAGCAGGGACAACACCCGGGTACAGAGGGGAGCTCTTGAGAACACAAGCGGGTCTGGAGCTGTGGGATAGTAGGTAACGGCTCCCATGGGTGCTGCCTTCCACAGTTAACATTAGAGATGAAGGAAAGGCTGCATGCTGATTGGAGAAAACAAGATCTACCATTCACAATCCCTTTTCTTCAAACTGTTTTTATGGTGACCTACGTGGCACAACAGTCACACACACACGCACATGCACACACACCCACGACTGTTGTTTACCTGATCCGTGAGTGCTGCCTAAGATTCAATGTCAGTGCAAACCGGAACACGAGAATGGCCTTGGGCAACTGAAGGTCACCCTTTTGACCAAAAGGTGCAGGACTGCTACCAGGACACCTGCCGTCACGCCCCTGCAGCCCCCACCACGTAAGCGTGGGTCCATGCCCAATCTTCCTGTCCCCAAGTAGTATTTGAAATCCAGTTGTGTTACTGTTCACTTACTTTAGTAACAGGACACACACCATGATGGTCACTATGGCACAGAAACTCACTTCAGAGGTAGAAACCCTCAGTGCAGCCAGGTGCCCTGCAGTGAGGCCTGCTCATTCCAACGAGTGCCTCCAGCGTGAAGATCGGTCGTTTCTGTTTGTTTTTTGGTTTTTGGTTTAACACTCATGATTCTTAGAAAGCAAGCAAACATTCTATATATTTAAAAAGAGCTCTTTGTTTATTTTCAGATTGATATTTCAAACACATATTGCTATTTCAGGATAACATTTTAAGATTATTCTAAGGAGCATCAAAACTATAATTCTACAAATTCAAAAGAACTGCAGTACAACACACAATAATCAAGTTACTCTTATTTTATCATAAATGTAAGATTCTAAAGTAAAATACTACTACAAGAAGCATTGGTAAACACTTTTCACATTCATTTTAAGCTCAAACTTTGGTTTGTGGAGTCATGGTACAATATTATGTTCCAAGCACTTTTCTGAAAAGGTTCATGAAAGAGACATCCACGCCTAAAAAACAGGCCACAAGATAAGCAAGAAAAATATTGAATTCATCATGGGGTGGCACTCCCAATAAAATACAAGATATGTCATATTCTATAGAAAGGGAAAGTTCTTTAGATGGGCTACTGTGATTTTTAAAATATCTTAATTTCATAATGAAAGTTTAACTTTACAACTGTCAAGGGAACCTGACCCCTAAATGACCTAGTTAGTGACTTAGTTAATGGAATTTGGGGAAAAGGAAAATTTAGCCTGAAAGCCTGAGATTCAAAATACCATGTTATTGTCTGGCAAAGAACTGCCTCTCAGAACCCCATATCCTCAAATGGTTAATTTTTAACCTGAACGTGTAACCTCAACATGAACTGTCAGGCTCCATGAAGCACCACGGAAAGAACATCTTTTCATATCAGATTCTTATTTTCCCCTCAGTATTCTTAACAAAATAAATGATCCAAACCAAAATCATGACTCTCCTAGCAAAATTCTGGGTGCACACATTCATGTGAGGTGAAGAATCTTTTAGTATTTCCTGTGCTCAACATTTCATAATCGATAAATAACAATTTCTGTAAAACCAGCTGTTCCATATGAGGCAAATTGTGCCTCTTTAGCTTTTCAGGCAATTTTGGGTCCCTAACCTCGTGTGAAACAGGAGAAGCACTGAAGTCAGAGCGCATGGAGGGTTGTGGAAGAACCTCACGCCCAGTGATGCCCGACCAGTTTTTCTGAGCACTGGTTCTTAAAGTCAGTCCCACTGCTCGGGATCACATAATATATGCACTTGTGGGACGAATGACTCTGTCATCTCAGGATTTTCTGCATGACCGTAGGTCATCTTATCACCCCTGGAGCAGGTGTGCTGTGACTTTCCCTTCTTCTTTCTTGTACCAAACCTGGAACATCCGCGTGGCTGGTTAACAAGCAGCTGTCCAGCTCACCTGGCCTTTCCTCGCGTGGCAGCTGGTGAGCAAACCTGCGAGGCCGTGTCACCTCCTGCCCTTCTCGCTTTCTGCCCAGGTATTCCAAGTCCCTCCCTGGGC
>NW_007734775.1:52970-54818 GCF_000696425.1 Galeopterus variegatus
GGGATCACATAATATATGCACTTGTGGGACGAATGACTCTGTCATCTCAGGATTTTCTGCATGACCGTAGGTCATCTTATCACCCCTGGAGCAGGTGTGCTGTGACTTTCCCTTCTTCTTTCTTGTACCAAACCTGGAACATCCGCGTGGCTGGTTAACAAGCAGCTGTCCAGCTCACCCGGCCTTTCCTCGCGTGGCAGCTGGTGAGCAAACCTGCGAGGCCGTGTCACCTCCTGCCCTTCTCGCTTTCTGCCCAGGTATTCCAAGTCCCTCCCTGGGCTCTTCACTGTCATCCAGGACATCACAACATCAACCACCACAAAGAGCCTATTGGAAGCTCTATGGCTCTGTCTTCATTTCTGTGTCAGCCGCAGAACTTAGAGACAAAAGTGGATGAAACGCAGGGAAAACCTAAGAGGCAAAGAAAGACAAACGCACTCCCTCGGCAGGTGTCGCTAGTTCTGTTTTAACAACATCGCTTAGAAATTGTCCTGAATTTGGTCCAGCCAGGAATGCAAATTTTTGTTTTATATCTATTGGCACAAGATATGGGTTTTGCTCTTCTTTCCTTTGAAACAAGGAAAATTTGGCCAATGGTTAGTTATCAGCGAGATCTTGCAGAAATCACTCAAGAGATTCCAAGTGCATCTTCCCACAAACTTGTAATTCTGTGTTATTTTTACGTTCTCTTTTAATTTCATTTTTTCCACTCACTGAGGTCTATTGGATGTATTTTGGGCACCTCCCAAGTGTCAGAACAACGCTTTGGGGTGCTTCTCACGATCCCTGGTAAAGTCACGTGGGAGACAGCACACTGGGGTTGGACGTTTCCACGGGATCTAAACCTCACTTGAAGGGATGGGCCAGTACAATTAAAAACTCAGAAACAGTATTTCCCAAGGCTGAGATTTTCATTTAATGCCTGGGACAACTGAAAACAAGACCTGAATCATAGCCCATGCGGGAAGCGGTGAGTCAGCATCGCACGTGCCCTGCACCTCTGTCTGCTCCTTCCGTTCAGAGTGAAAGGGACTCACTGCTGCCACCAGCCGTTCTCCCGCCACGCCCAGGCCCATGTGCTTCAGTTATTGACGCTTTCTTCCCCCTGTTTGTGCTGAAGTGTGTTTCTGTGCAGATGAGAACTGCCTGTCTGTATTTCTCTCACACATACGGATGCTCCAGTTCATTTCCCTGCATCGATGACCAGCCAGAACAGGCAAACCCTCGTGGCTTTTATCCTCCTCGTGCCACTTAGGTCACAATTAAAGTTAAATATCTCAGTGTTCAGGATAGGAAGGTCTGAAAGTGAAATGGCTTTAAACTTACCAAAACCAGCCAGGAGGGGAGACCCTCTCTAAAGCTGCTGTGATATATGTGTCTACACAACAGTGTTCTCAGCCTCGAGGAACAAGACTCAAATTTGCTGATGTGAGATGTATGTGGGGACAGTTAGTCTTGGCCTGAGTTAAACTCAAGTCCCGCTTTATGGATTGCCTGGAAGTATTGCATCTTTATTAAAAATTACCAAGAAACAGACCCTCCTTCCTGTTGCGTTCAGACTATTTGGCTGATTACTGATATTGCTGGCGTTCCCTTGTGCAGTGCCGTGGGTGCCCAACCTGGGACACTCGCACAGAACCTCGCTTTATTTCCCTCCTTGCAATAGGAATGCCCATCCCCAACCGCACTCTGACATCTCATTTTCTGGAGCTAGAACACATAAGTGCTTTTGTGGAAGAAAAACTCTGATGCAAAGGTGGCAAAGGCAGTAAAATATTGAGCTGTCCGTCCAGTCAATGACAAAAGGAGATCTGCCCGGTGACAAGGCTACAGTGGCTGCCACATTCT
>NW_007734775.1:55175-57052 GCF_000696425.1 Galeopterus variegatus
GTCCAGTCAATGACAAAAGGAGATCTGCCCGGTGACAAGGCTACAGTGGCTGCCACATTCTGGCGTTAGAATTAGAGCTTTGACCCTTCACAGTGTTTCACCTACACACTGCCGTCCTCACTCCAGCTCAGTGATTGTCACCATTGCTGTGGTCACTTGGCCTGGGCCCCCACAACCACTAAGCACAGAGTCATGCTCGGAACCCAGGCCCTCTCACTCCAGATTTTCTACTTCTTCTAAGTCGAAAAGCACTTGTTCTCAGAGAAAGGGAAAGTTGTGTGTGAGGCAGAGAATAATGTTGATGGGCATGGGATCCTCTACAACATTCATACATTATAACTTAGTACATATTATAACTTAGTATAATTAGCAGCCAATATGTGACTCGGTGCCCAAGTACACTTGTCATCTGACCTCGAGCTGACACTGATCTGACTCTCAGGGTAGCACCAAACATATTATAACTTAGTATAATTAGCAGCCAATATGTGACTCGGTGTCCAAGTACACTTGTCATCTGACCTCGAGCTGACACTGATCTGACTCTCAGGGTAGCACCAAAGTCAGCTGTGGAGAAGCAAGTGTGTAGGGGTGCCAGTGAGTGCATGTGTGCTCACGTGTGTGCATGTGTGTGAGCATGCGTGCACACGTATGAACATGTGTACTCGTGCATTTGTATGTGTGCGAGGGCATGCGTGTATGCATGTGGGCATGTGTGCTTATGCATACATCCATGTGTGTGTGCGCGTGTGTGAACACGTGTGTGAGTGTGTGCGTGCTCTGAAGTGCACTGAACAGAGAGATGAACTGAGGCGTGGTTGTAGAACAGGACTAGTTTAGGAAGAGTCTTTGAAAAGCAGGATCCGGTGGCTGAGCTAGCTTGCTTTCTCCTACTGGGCCAGTTGCAGGGTCGTTCTCCATCTCAGGCAATAACTGTTCTAACAGGCGTTCAATAAACACTGGATGAAGACGTCGTTGTAACTCCCCCACTCCACATCCCTGTGCCCACCTCACTGCCCTCAGGTGAATGAAGATGAGAGAGGACCAGTTAAAATAAACATGCAAAGTAGGGAGGTGGCTCTTTTGTCTTCTTCCAGCTTCATTGAGGTATAATTAACAAATAAAAATTGCGTATGTTCAAAGTGTACAATGTGATAATTTGCTCTATGTACACAGTGAGATGATTACCACAATAAACTTAATTAACGCATCCATCACCTCACCCTAACCTTTGTGTGTGTGAGAGAGAGAGAGGTGGACACTTAAGAGCTACTCTCTTAGCAAATCTCAGGTAAGCGGCACCATATTGTTAAATGTCGTCACCTTTGCTGTATGTTATGTGCCCAGAACTTACTCCTCTTGCCACCGAAACTTCGTACCTTTTGACCAACATCTCCCATTTCCCCACTTCCCCAGGCCCTGATGACCACCACTCTACTCTCTGTCTATAAGAGATTGGGTTCCACATACAAGTGAGATCATGCAGTATTTGTCTTTCTGTGCCTGGCTTATGTCACTAAACATAATGTCCCCCAGGTTCATCCATGTAGTCATAAGTGACAGGATTTCTTTCTTTTTTAAGGCTGAACTAATTCCATGGTGTGTGTACACACGTTCCTTATCCACTCATCCCTCGAGGGACACAGGCTGACTCATCATATCTTGGCTATTGTGAAGAATGCTGCAGTGAACGTGGGAGTGCAGACGTCTCTCTGAGATCCCGGTTCCTTTTCCTTCGGATACACACCCAGGTGTGGGATCAGTCTTCAGCACACTCTGTGACGAGCCCTGAGAAGCCTGGGTCACCACACCCTAAATGAAATTGCTCAATGAGTGAGAAGAAGCTCTATCCCTCCTTCGCCTGACCTGTTCATCCC
>NW_007734775.1:57300-60708 GCF_000696425.1 Galeopterus variegatus
ATGAAATTGCTCAATGAGTGAGAAGAAGCTCTATCCCTCCTTCGCCTGACCTGTTCATCCCGCCCCTTTTGCATGCTTTATTAGCATTAGAAAATAGTTTGTTTTAATCAGGAGAGCCATGCTCAGAATGTCGTGAATCACCACTTTGAACATTGCTATGACAAGCCCAGACTGGGTCTGAGTAATTGATGGGAGGAAGGTCCAATAATTAAGCAATAGAGTGCAAGTGGCAGTGGTCCTACAGCACTACCCATTGCCTCTGGGAGGGTTTGTGAAGGCTGCACGCCAGGAAATAAAGGGCCTGCAGACCCCAAGGGGTCCAAGGGGACCTGTTGTCCATAATCTACTACTCTCCAGCTAAAATCATGGGGTTACTGCTTCCCACTTCCATGAAGATAGCAGATTGTGCACAAACAGGTTCTGCACTGAGGTGGGATTTTGAGGACTCACGCACTTTTTTGTATACGTTTCCTACTTTACTAAGTTGAACACAGGCAATGGAGTCTCCACTCAGCTTGTGTGGAGCTGAAAGCACTCCAATATACACAAACACAATAAAGATTTGGTGGACATTCCCATTTGGTTAAATTCCTGTTGGTAAACAGTTATGCTCAGTAGGGTGACCACCTGCTCTGGTTTTCCCAGGACCATCCCAGCAAATTGGGATGGTCGGTCAACCAGAAGGACATGCCCATTTGGTTAAATTCCTGTTGGTAAACAGTTATGCTCAGTAGGGTGACCACCTACTCTGGTTTTCCCAGGACCATCCCAGCAAATTGGGATGGTCGGTCAACCAGAAGGACATGCCATTCTCAGAGCCCAGGGTAGATGCCTGACCTCACTGTGTGAGGCAGGTGCCAACCTTTGATCCTCACGCTGTCACCTGTGAGATGACATCTTCCTCAGGGTCTCACCTTGCCTGATGCTAGTCCCCACAGAAGGCAAGGCAATAGGAAGTCTTGGGAGCCTGAGCCTCGGCCTGCATCTGGAAACTTTTGACTACAGAGGCTCCTCCCAGGATCTGCAGAGGGAATGACATGTCCCCAGCTGGTGTTTGTCAAGGGCACTACCAGCAACACAGACTAGCCGCAAGGTCCCACCAGCTGGTGTTTAGGCCTAAGGCAAATTCAGAAAGCTCCTCAATAAACAACACAGGCTCCTGCATATATGGGAATAATTTCATGAGAGAACGTCAGACTAAAATTTACTCATGATACAAACCTTTGATCCTTTTCTCTAAAAAGTATCAGTGTGAGGCCCATTATCCATTGTTAGTGTTTTTTAAATCACTTTAAGAAATATGGTGAGGACAGAGGCCTAGACCTGTCCTAACCTGGGTTGCCCGCACCTGCTGGGTGGGAAGCCTCTGATTTGAGCCCACTGGTTGCTGAGGGACGTGTGATGTTATAGTCTCAGCACAGCATAAGGAAACGTCTTAAAACATTGCTACTAATAGAGCACGGTCAGGGTAGGGGGTCCCCTGGGCCCACACGTTTTGGACATTCTACCTTGTCGGTGATGAAATGTGGCACCCTTGTAACACACCCAGAAAGAGGGTCCCTTCCCTAGTTCCAGCCCCGTCCTGTTGACTGAAGGTTGCTACCACAGAGCACGTGATGTGAGAAAACTGAAATGGCCTTGGAGCTCAGCTGGGAGGACACTGACAGACAGGGAGTGCGATCCCTACTCCTGCCAGCTACTGTGAAGGTGGGCACGGCCAGACTTCTCCCCGCAAAGCACATGGCTTGGGTCCTGCCGTCCTCCCTAGGTCCCATCTCAGTGGGTCCTCGCAGAGTCTTCGCCACTGCGGGCTCACTGTGTGGCCAGGCACACAGGGACCCACCTGCTTTGGGAGGAAACGCTGTGGTTTATACCACACGTGGGTGATGCAAACTTTAGGGACAGGGCCTCCTGTCATCACACTGGGGCCGTCTGCTTTTGAGCACCCTCGTCCCTGCTCCAAGCACTCTGGTCGGCAGGGCCCTTCTCACCCTCAACTCACAGGGCATGGCCATATGTCCTCCTAACCCAGCTCCCTGTCCAGGTGGAACTGGTTTTCTATAAACTCTCCCACATTCCTGGGCAAACGAAAATCCACCCTGGGCCATGGGCCGTCTTGCTTTGCCTTGTGTTAAAAGACAGTCTCATGGCAACTGGTCTACCAGCCTGGCGGGGCTCTTTGGGCCCGAAGCCCAGAGCTCTTCCCATTTCTGTTGCGTGCCTGCTGTTTTCCTCATCTCTCTCCTTCCCTGACCCACGTTTCTCTCCTCTTTTTATTCTGCAGTCGTTTTTCATAGATTCAACTCGCATCTGCTCATCAGACCACCAGTCAGTGTTGCTTTATAGCAAACACATGAGCACTTTCTCGCCTGTGTCCTCTTTGAGAACATCAGAGGCAGAGAGGGGCAGAAAACCGGCTCTCGCAGCTTCACGACACAGACGAAGGGACGCCACCCCTCTCCCCGCACTCTGTCCTCCCACCGGGGTGGTCGGGGCTGTGGCTGCCCCTCCTCACACGGAAGGGGATCATGTTGATTACTTGGAGCTGAAGACACTTGGGAACAGCAGAGGCAGGAAGGGCCATGTGACCTTCCTCCTGCCACCAAAAGTGAGAGCAGAAATTTCCTGTGAAAAAGGTGCTCTCCCTGCACCCAGAGGAGGACATGCTTATCGCCAGAGATGGCCTCGATGCTGAGATGAGTCTGTACAAACAACCAGCTCAAATAACACTCTCTGCCCTTAGTGTCCCCACACACTTCCTAGTCACTTTCCCACATTTTGGCACCCCAACCCAAACGCTTTCCTTTGTCTTGCCACATTTTCATAATTTATCGTTCTCTCTTAAAATGGTGTATAAGCTCTCAGGCCCATCTCTTGTGTATGAGGTCCTCTGTGTATGTACACAAATATCTCATGCGATACGACCTGCAGGCTCTCTGTCCATCCGCCTGTGCGGCTTTAATCCCCAGGCCCAGCCACAGGACGTAAAAGGGTGCAGGGAGGTCTTTCCTCTCCTGCGCCCCCTGAGATGTATCCACGGGCGGTTTTCTGGATCCCATGGCTGCTCCACCAAGAGCATTTGCAGTGAGCAATGACACATTTTAGAGTTTTGGTTGTCACTAATTCCCCCGGCTCCAGGCGGTGGGGCACCCTCTGACTCGCTGTGTCTGCAGTGAGTTTTGTGCCGAGCTCCGGGCATCTTTTCCTGGTCCTCACGCTTCGTCCCTTCTTTTCACCTTCCGTCCCAGCCGTCTGTCCTTGCACGCACCTCCATGTGCTGCCTCTCACTCTGCTTTTGGTTCTGCAGCAGAGGGAAGGAAGGAGACCCCTACTGCCTTAGGTCACCGCCCCCATGAGTTCTGTGATGTCATGCTTTACAGTGTCATTCTGATTGGCAAGGCCTAGAAT
>NW_007734775.1:61144-63403 GCF_000696425.1 Galeopterus variegatus
CCCCCATGAGTTCTGTGATGTCATGCTTTACAGTGTCATTCTGATTGGCAAGGCCTAGAATGAGTTGAAACGTAAACTGCAGCTCTGAGTTGAGATCTCCTGTGGATGAAGCTGTGCTGCGGCACCACCCTCTGCTTCGTGACCGATTCTTCTCATGACCCTCAAAGCATCCTTAGCATGATCGACTCAACCATGACAGAAATACCGGGTAAATATCCTCAAACCCCTGAGCCTCAGCTTCTCAGGACACCTCCAGATGCAAGTGACTGAAGGTCTGTCTCAATCTGGTTGCAATACGAAGGAGACGTATTGACTCAACCGTGCGAGTCCAGGGGCAGGCTGGGCTTCAGGGAGCGTTTGAGCGCGGACAGGCTCGGGTGTGCTGCCCGGGGCTCGGTTTCTTCCCGACTCTGCCCTGCCTGCGGTGAAGTTAGCTTCTTCCCCAGGGCCACACACGGGGTGGTAGCACAGTCTCTGGAAACAGTTTCCGAGGCTGCCATCTTCTTTGTAAAGGACGGGACATGAGCAAGCACACTCCTGTTCCAGCCGCCCAGCAAAGCCTGCCCTTCAGTCCAACTGAAAGAGCTCAGGTCCGTCGGGGACAGAAGGAGTGTTGTGTGGCACGGGTTTTGTGCCAAAAGGGGCAAGACAGTGCCGGTTAAGTTAATAAGTCAGCTGGCAGCCACCCATGTCCTCACCGTGGGGCTGAATAACTCAGGGCTCTATTCGGGAGGACAAGCGGGTTTTGCTGCCCCAGCACCCGGCACTCTGCTCCAACGAGATTCACAGGAGCTTGGAGGCTTTGCCGCAGAAGCCCACAGCAGCCTGGACAAGGAAAGACTCAGTCTAGAAATCCTCACGGCATCCATGCTGGGACCTCAAGAGTGTCACACGCTTGGTGCTGAGGGTGGAGCAGGGAGGAGCCCGGGGCTCGGTCTCCCTGATGACGAAAAGCAGAAGAATGGGTGACTCTAATTTAGCAGACTAGGAAATGCTTGCACCCAGAGGTGCTCTCCCCAGACTCCTGGACGGCTTGAGATCTGGGTTCCCCACTACGTACGTAAGTGGAGGGGATGGCCAGGCAGAAAGAGAAAGACTAAGAGTGAGATCCCAAGTCCCCTCTCCCTCACACGGGCAAATACTCCTCCCCGATGTCAGAGGAAGAAACAAAAGTTGAAACAGAAATTAAAACAGAAATTTCTAAACTCCAGGACACCAGGTAATAGGGCTAATGAAAGCAGAGAATTTAGTGACATCTGCTAACTGAAGAGGCAGAACCTCAGACCCCTTTTCCCACTTGGCCCCAGAAAGCTGGGCTCGGACTCACCATCCCTGGCAGGAGACTGGAAGACCCTGACATCTGCAGGGCTGCCCCGGGTCCAGGGGTGCCAGGCTCCCACACACTCTCCCTTCCATGAGGTCCGACCTCCGTGCACAAGCATGGATGAAATAGATCTTCTTCTGTATTCTTGACGCTGCAGCAATCCAGAGCCCTTGCTCTGCACCAGCTCCTCTCTCTGGCTGTTATGTTCCAGGAGACAAGACGACTCTGTTCTCATCTTCCCAGGCCAGGCACTGCACCACCAGAGACAGCCCCTACACCCCAGCACCGGCTGAAATGGTTCAAACTCCAGTCCTAAGCCTGTCTCCTCGCCTTCACACAGAAACCACGACCGTCTCCTGCCTGTGCTTCCCTCGCGCCTTCTGCCTGCTGCCTCCCATGCGGCGGCCGTGCCTCCGGTTTCTAGGGATCTGTGAGTATAAACTTCCCCCTCGTGTATTACCCTCCCTGACTGAAACACATTCTGGGTACATTTTAAAACATGGGGCTTCCAAAGGAATTTTAAAACTCTTCATATGGGGAATTTTAAACATGCGTGTAAATAAACAATGAGCATAAACACACCTGTGTGTCTACGACCCTTGCAAACAACCAGCAACCCACCCCCAATCCCTCCCCGTCTGTACTCCCGGATAGAGTCCATAGATTGTGACTGGCTGATGGATTTTAAGTCTACTGAGTTTATACATCTTCCTATATCTCCCTTTTTCTTATAATTTAGGCTGTGTTGATTTTGTTGTTTCATCTTCAGAGTTTAAAATAGAATTTCACAAAGAGAGAAAAAGGAAAGCAGAAAAAAGAAAATTGTCAAAAAAGTAGTCAGTGAAATTTAAAATGGTGCAGCTGCTTTGCAAAACAGTCTGGTAGTTCCTCAAAAAGTAAAACATGAAATTACCAAGGCCCATCAATTCTAATCC
>NW_007734775.1:64690-73794 GCF_000696425.1 Galeopterus variegatus
TCGCTCAGCCAGTGAGCGGGAACCGGTCTGTACGTGGGATCTGAACCCTCAGCGGGAGTGCTGCCGCACTCCCAAGTGGCGCACTGTAGCAGTGCGCCACCGGGCCGGCCCAAAAAATAATAATTTTGCTTAAATTAAAGAAACATAATTTTGCTTTTTTTCTGTACCCAACATGAACATCCACCCAGTGTGAGAAGAGAATAAAGCATTCTCGGACATGCAGAGCATCAAATCCTTCTACTTTCTCTGGACAACATAGTAGCCTAAGAAGTAAAGAGCATCAGTCCGAGGAACAAGTGATCCTCATAGGAGACAGGTGGGCATTACCAGAGCGTCTGCAGGCCCTTGAAGGAGCTGCAGGTGAGGAAGGAGGCAGACATGCTGGAGAACACTGGTGAGGCAGGGGCAGCCCCAACATGCGGCCAGACAGGCAGGCAGTGGCGCTAAGCTCAGCGTACGGGGTAATTACCTCCTCCCTGGTTAGAAATGCATCTTCCATGCTCTACTTAAAGTGGATCTTCCCACCGGAGAGTCTAGATCCTGATGCAAATGATACAGACAGGAGCATTAGAATCATAGATCCAGATTCCAACCCAACCCCCACATGCTATCATTAAATTGCTTCATCCCTCTGGCATGGCCCTTCCTCAGGTCACGAGTGGGAACGCACCTACATGGGAGTGCGGTAAAGGACAGTGTGTGTAAAATGCTTAGTACCTGGAGATCAGTACGTGGTGAGACAACACTTATTTCATCCCAGGAAACACACCCAGCCTAGAAGATGGTGATATGGGAGCCACGACTGAGCAGGCAGGGGGGAGCCTCTGTGGAGGCCTTTCCCGGGGGTGAGGCCCCGAGTCACCTGTGAGGGGGACGTGGGGCTGGAGCTGAGCATTGACCGGGACAGGCAGAAATAAGTCAACAGGTCACACCTGTCTCCTTTGTGGGTCAGTTTCTTTCATTTTCACTTTTGAACTATGATCTGAAATTAGAACCCTTCCCTGTTCAAATGTCACTATTCTTGATAAAGTAAAGTAAGTAGGATCCAAAAAAATTCAATTGTGTNAATCATAGATCCAGATTCCAACCCAACCCCCACATGCTATCATTAAATTGCTTCATCCCTCCGGCACGGCCCTTCCTCAGGTCACGAGTGGGAACGCACCTACATGGGAGTGCAGTAAAGGACAGTGTGTGTAAAATGCTTAGTACCTGGAGATCAGTACGTGGTGAGACAACACTTATTTCATCCCAGGAAACACACGCAGCCTAGAAGATGGTGATATGGGAGCCACGACTGAGCAGGCAGGGGGGAGCCTCTGTGGGGGCCTTTCCCGGGGGGTGAGGCTCCGAGTCACCTGTGAGGGGGACGTGGGGCTGGAGCTGAGCATTGACCGGGACAGGCAGAAATAAGTCAACAGGTCACACCTGTCTCCTTTGTAAGTCAGTTTCTTTCATTTTCACTTTTGAACTATGATCTGAAATTAGAACCCTTCCCTTTTCAAATGTCACTATTCTTGATAAAGTAAAGTAAGTAGGATCCAAAAAAATTCAATTGTGTAAAATACATGGACTTGTCATTGCAAGGTAAATGAAAAATACTTTATAGTGGGTCATGACCATCACAAACAGCATAAAAATAAAGGTACTGCAGTGTTTGTGAATTGTTTGCACATCTTGTCCAGACATGTGGAGAATACATTCATTCAATCTGGTTGAAATGTTAGATAGTGCAGTAGATTCATAAGTGGTACAGACACACTGTACTTTGTTTTTGTCCTCCTGAGAAGCTGGCCGATGCCTCCTGTGTGCTGGCACAGGCAGGGCCTGGGCCTCACCTGCTGCTCTGGCCCCTGCACTGGAGATGGATCTCTGTGTTTCTTACATTTTAAATACCCGTTATCTCCAGAAGAGATTTAATTCTTACAAGAGGCTTTTTTCTTTATCGAGTGGTCTGATGAGTAAAGAATGCAAGGCTGCAGATGCTGAAAAAAGAAAATTGCATTTGCCTTGGGCGTCTGTGACGACTGAGCCCTTCCTCAGCAGAGGCGCAGGTGGGCACACCTCACTACAGGACATGCAGAGTGAGAACAAAGGACCACGTCCTCCCCAGAGGATGCTCCAAGCTTCACTAGCAGCTGCTTATACCAGGAAAAGCTATAGCAGTTTAGAAAGTCAGCCGGACATGCAGAGTGAGATCAAAGGACCACGTCCTCCCCAGAGCAAGCTCCAAGCTTCACTAGCAGCTGCTTATACCAGGAAAAGCTATAGCAGTTTAGAAAGTCAGCTCCTGAAAACCACACATAATGCTGTTGCTGCAGAGCTGTCTGCTTCTCGGCGTGTAGACCCTGAATTGCCAAAGCCCACAAACCACAGACACAAAGTCTTTATGGTGCTGACTGTGCAACTGATGACTGTCAAGAGGATAAAGATTAAACATATTAATCATAGAATATTTTTTAACCTCTGCCACTATGTTTGTCAGAAAATGTGTGAGTTACTGTAAATGAGCTCACAGAGGCCAAGGTGCTCACCGGAAGTCAAAAAGAGAAAGACAGACTTCCTGCTATGGATCGAATGTGTCCCTCAAAAGTTCGTGTGCTGAAAACTTCATCTCCACTGGAACAGTGTTAAGAGGGGGAGAAATCCAATTACGGTAACTGAAAGGTGGGGCCTTGAGGAGGTGACGAGACTGGGAGGACTGTGCCCTGGTGGATGGATTGACCCGTCCATGGAGTGATGGGCGTGGCTCTGGTGGCTTTACACGGGGAGTGAGTGGGCAGGTCACCTGTCTCTTGCTCAGTCCATTCTCACCATGTGACACCCTTAGTGGTCACCAAGAGTCACTCCACCAAGAAAAAGACCCTCGCCAGGTGTTCCCTGGACCTTGGACTTTCCAGCCTCCAAACTGTAAGAAATAAATCTAATCTCTTTATAAATTGCCAGTTTCAGTTATTCTGTTATGAGCAACAGAAATGGATGAATACACTGCTAATCCGCACAGCCGAGGCATCTGTGCTTTCTTCAGATGATAATGCGAAGATTAAAGGGAGGGGAAGAGCAAGACAGAGAGAGACACAGACACACACACAGAATTGGAGCAGAGAGAAAAAGCTTTCATGTTTTGCCCACAAATATCCCTATGGGCATTCCCATTGCCAGAGATGAAATCAAAGGTCCTGGTGCCTGGATCCTGCTCCTGCCTTTGGCAAGTCCTGTTCAAACCTGGCAGAGAAACAATACGGAATTTTTCATACCTCTGAACAGTCATTTGGTTCCTGCTTTGGGCTCGGGAGCCCCTTTTCCTGGGATGCCCCTTTTCAATGAGCCCAAGTGACTTGTATTTGTCCTTCAGAGAAGAGCTCAGATGCCACTTTCTCTGAGACCCTCCCCGGCCACCTCCCCAGCAGAAGGTCCCTCAGTGTTTCCCTGGGCACATTTGTACCTTGAGGGGCTGCCAGCACCCTGCTGAGCAGTCTGCCCTTTGTCTAGAACTGCTCTGTGCCGACTGTCTTCCACGTCCTCACGTGCTGGGCTGCACAAGGCACTCAGTGAGCACGGGCTCAGTGGATGAGCACATGGCACGTTTGCACAGCCTGACGATTGGCACCCTTCTGTCTGGTGCCAGAGCCCCTTTCTTACTATTGTAAAACGAGTGAGGGTGGGTGACCGCTCGTCTCCTCTCAGCGCTGATGTCCAGTGTCAGCCCTGCCAGCGGACAGCTCACCGGCCAGCCCCAGGCCGGGACCGAGCTCTTCTGCTGCTGTCAGCGCTGCCCCAGGCTTCGCCTTCACCTGCGTGGGGCAAGCAGGGAGCACAAGAGCAAGCTCTGCTGCCCCCAGCAGCTCACAAACGCCAGGTTTACCAGACCAAGGCAAAGGCACTTTCAGGAGATCTCGGTTATTAGCTGCGATGAGGCCAGAGGCGAGGGCGTTCATTTCTAACTTCCAGTGGGGAACACGAGACGGTAGAAGTTGAAAGCTTTCTCATTTTAGGGGCCACCAACGTTAGCTATAGGCCTTACGATTTGAAAAAAAAAAATGAAAATGAATGATGTGTACCAGTATTCTCAAAAGCAGCACTTAGATAAATAGTGTCATTCTGTATTACAGCAAAACCACCACGTAAGTGGGCGTAATTCTGGAGGGGAGGAAAACGCCCCTGGCGAGTGGTGGTAAAGCACCTGCACTCAGTGAACACAGAGCCGGACGCCGCTCACAAGCTTCTGCCTCCGAATTCCAGGTGTAAAGGCCTGTGCAACACCACGATGTGAACAGTCTTAAAGGCCATTCAAACGTGTTTCTCTCAAAGAATGGCCTGGGCATGTAGGGGCCGTCTTGCCATGGAGGGTCAGTGCACTCCTGTGAAATCTCAGGTGCAGGTGCCTCACCAGCCCCTGCTGCCGCAGCGTAGCTTTTCTCCCACATCCTTCACCTCGGTGATGTTGTCACTAACTTTGAAAGCTCCTTTCAGTCCAGTCTTATCAACAGAGCTGGTATTTCGTGAGGACTGGGTTCCAGAAAGCTAAACACCTTGTGTTTGTTTTTATTCACTAAAGACAAATCACAGCAGAACTTCAGCTGGGGGAGACTAAGTGCCTTGCCCAGGGTCACACAGCTCCTGAGAGCAAAGTCATTTTTAGGTCAGGGTCTGCATAAGGACCGAACACAGAAATAAACTAGTGGAAACATGACACACCCCAAGAGCTTACTCAAGGCCTTTATTCCCTTTCTAAGGAAGATCTGTATTGGGCATCTGATGTCGGAGATAATGCTCACAAGCCCTAGCTGGACCCTGCACCCTCCCACCCAGTGCTGCAGACAGATGTGGTCACCCTCGCTGTCAGTGGGGAGGATGCTGTGGAGGGTAACAGTGTCACTTGGGCACGATCAGGCCCGAAGAGAGAAGAAACAGAAATGTAAAGGAAGCGTGGATCGACAGAGCACCTGAGGAAGGCACAGGCTGGCTCTGGTCGGTCGGTGCAGCTGGCCCAGCTCACCACAGGGAGCCAGACAGTGCACCTGAGTCTTCAGTAGTAAAGAAGGAATGTGTCACCTGAGACAGGACGGGACAGTCTCTGGAGGCAGAGCGAGAGCACCAGAAGCATCAGGAATGGGGAGGAGCATCTAGCACATCTGGGGAGTGGCCGTTCCACCAGCATGACCAGAAGGAAAGGAACAGGGGAGTGGAAGTGGACAAGGCTGCATGCAGAAGTGGGGCTGAAATTGTGGAGGATCTTGTCTGTCATGGTGAGGAATTAGGAATTCTGAATTTACCCAGAAGGCAATAAAGAGCATTGTGAACAAAGATCTTTTAGGACAGGAGTCAACAATCTTATTCTGTAAATGGCTAAATATCAAATATTGTAGGTTTTGCAAGTCATGTGGTCTCTCTCGCAGCTACTCAGCTCTTCCGTTGCAGCATGAAAGCAGCCATGGACGTTCTGTAAGGAAACGTCGGCGGCTGTGTCACAGTAAAACTTTACTTTCATAAACAGCAGTCAGATATGACCCATGGGTGTTAGTTTGCCAGACCCTGTTTTGGAAAGATCAGATTCGTGGCATGGTGTAGAACGCGTGAGAGGTGCTTGTTTTAAAACGGTAGACTGACCATACACTGACACTCCCTCCCACCCGCCTGACCCAAGCCTGTGAAGTATTAAAAGGAAAAAAGATAGAGGTAGATTAGAAAATGCATAGTTGTGCTAAAAGACAAGAAAGGGACAACTTCATGAACCAAAACCAAAGTAATTTTTCTAAAAAAAGGAAGCAGGCAGGAAGCCGTAGCAACCAGGAACCCACAGTCACAAAGCAAATGACATTCCCAACTGCCTCTTGAGTTCCCTTCCTGGAAGCAGTCGCAGACCACGGTGGTTATTTGACAGAAGATGACCACAGGGCCATCAGCACTGTTATCTCAGCAAGGCCAAGAATGAAAAACGACTGAAAGGACTAATATCAGAGAAATTAGAAATAATTCAAGAATAGGAAAAGGGCAGAAATGTTGCCTGTTCACTAGCACATCCCAGTCCATGGAATGGAGCTCTGCATGCGGAGCCTTCGGAGATGTCTGTGGACTGACGCCCAGCAGACAGGCAGACACGTGCAGGTATAGTGGGCATCGGAGCAGAGGAAAGTCTTGAAGCGTGCATTTATTTCCACCTACTGAATGCACGTCTCTCTCAAGATGTGAGACACATATTGCTCAATTCAGCAAAACCGATTTATAGCCAGCTGTACTAGACAGAAATTAAAATATTGTCTTGAGAATGGTGCACTGAGTACTTTTGGAATCACTGAAGACCACATTTACTAAGTAAGATAAACTGAGAGCAGAAACTCAGAAGATTGTATCTACTGACCAGATGGCTTCAGTATCAAGGATCTGAGAAGAGTTTCAGCAGCTCGCAACTGCCACCATGACCTCTCCCCAGGCACAGATAACACATAATGGGCTGCTTTGTAATCAGTGTTTTCTTCTGTTTTTTGGTGGTGAAGGGGCGGGGGTTGCAAGTCCTTGAAGTGCACCAAATGTCTCAACTCCTTCCTTGGTGGGTGCAGTTTTTAATCCCTCCCCTGCTTTTTTGACATGGCAACCTTTATCTCTTCAAACACTGCAAGT
The DNA here is from genome assembly GCF_000696425.1 of Galeopterus variegatus. Classification (NCBI taxonomy): domain Eukaryota; kingdom Metazoa; phylum Chordata; class Mammalia; order Dermoptera; family Cynocephalidae; genus Galeopterus; species Galeopterus variegatus. The sequence continues at coordinate 71,312 of NW_007734775.1, forward strand.
CTTCTTTTTTTTTTTTTTTAAGTAAAAACTTATACTCAAAATGCAACTTGTCCGAAACTTTGTATCTACGGAGGTGAGAAGGACAAAGGAGCAGTTGTCACCGCACTTTTTCTTTCCGCAGAGGTGCCTGGCACGTGGCCCCAGCCAGTGCACAGAGCCGCCTCCCGTGGACTGAAAAAATCCTGAAATCCCTCTATGTCCGGCCTTCCTGTCCTGCATCAGCCCCACCCGCCACCGTGAATGATTTTATTGTGCACTTTTGTCTTAATCTCAGTGAAGGGCAGCACAGGTGGCTCTAACGCAGCTGTGACACAGATGCTTCATTTATAGCATGTATTTATTTTGTAGCAAAAATATTTTTTCACTGTCTTTGAAAATAGCTGGGCAATATTCATGTGAAGTTGGCTACATGTAGAGATTAATTGTGTTCTGAGGGAGAAAAGCTGTCCTGTTCTCTTCCTATTCCATCCCACGCAGAGTAGGAGAGACACTTGTTCATACGTAATTTGCTTCCACACTGCAGAGATTAGTGCAGAAAGTTTTGCCTCCCTCCACTAACGACCCCCTCCACTAACGACCCCCTCCACTAACGACCCCCTCCAGCTCATTTTTTTCTCCACAAACTTCTTTTTCTAGCAGGAGAATTTGGAATTTCTTAAGAACCTTAAATCTGTGAAATCCTTTTGCTATACACATGATGCAAACATACAAGGATGAGGTGAAGCCAGAGGCATTGCCTGGAACTAAGAACTTTCTCTCTTCTTGTTTTTATTTTTTAATTTTGTTGTTGTTGAAAGAATGAACTGAATTCTCTAGGTCTTCTGTTCTAACCTTTAAAACTCAAACCTATTTGTGAGGTCTGCCTCAATTAAATTACTACTGTAGATCTCTTTGCTTTTTAATTAACGTTTTGAACATTTGTTTTATTTGGAGTCAATTTGTTCCTCATTTTAGTATCTTTACAGGGAGAATAGTTTAAATCTGCCTGTACTTCTGCTCCCTGACCTATCCTCAAGTTAATTGCAGCCTCAGGCTAAGCTTTGGTTTCTGTCTCAATTTTCATAAGAACAAACACGACTGAGCTCACGACACCTACTTTTATTGTAGGGACTGGTGCAGCCATTCGTCCCTTTGCTGGAACTGAGTGGAGTTGTCCAGTTTTGCTCACCGCGACTCACTCACCCAACCGGGAACATGTCCCAACACCTCCAAGGCTGCCGTCTCAAGGCAACGGATTTTTTTATACCTCTTTATTTTTCTGTGATTCAACTGGTGCCCCTGTGACTCATGTTATCTCCCCTAAGGGTTCTTTTGTTTTTAAGAGCCCAAGAGGACAGTCAAGCGAGCAGGTGAGCAGGCAGAGAGTCCTATCAGTCAGAGAAGCCTCACATGTGCCACGTCGCAGCTCATCTGTTCCACCAGCTCCGGGCAACGTGACCTGTGCTGCTGCTGAGCACACACGCCTGCTCACTGCTGTCAGCCTCAGACCCCATGTCATTTGCTTGCAAGAGTTTTTAAGTCTGTAAAGAGCTAAAAATGTTTCCCCAAAACACTGAGGACAGAGTGAAAGGAGAGGCGCTTTATTTGTGTATCACAACTGAAGGAAAGTCTCTCACTGTGGTTGGTGAAGGAAAATACCAGGTCTTTTCCTTTAGAAGTCTCCCCAGGACAAGGCCTCTGGTGAAGGACTCTGCCCACTCCAGGATGAAAAACTGGGAGACTAGACACGCTCAGATTTTTGTCCCTAGCTTCTGTTTAGGGCCTTAAAGGTTTTGCCCAGTTTCATAATACAAAAGGCTCAACCAGGCATTTGAATCTTCCCATAGTCCAAATGAGAGCTAAAAGTCTAGCTTCTCATTATGGTCATATAACATTCCGTATTTATTCAACACATCATACTCATTGTTAACTTCCATGAAACTCAGAATTTTTTACTCTTCCTGGAGTGCTCATCACACCTCTATTCCAGATGCAGTTAGGACTCTTCCTTCAGCCCTGCATCAGTCAGCAAGGGCTAGGTTACCTGCTAACAAACAATCCCAAAATCACAGGACTCAAAAAATCACCCCTCTCATGTACCCACATGCTCACTATGAATGAGATAAGAGAGAGCCCTGTTCTGTGTCATCTAAAACCTGAAAACAAGCCTAATGGAAGCACCAACTATAGGATCCCCAGTTGCTGTACAATGAATACAAGTGGGGTGGGTGTAAAGGATAATGGTTCAGGTTTGGGTGCAGGTTTGGGGGTTAGGGTTAGGGCTAGGATTAGGGTTAGAAGTTTGGGTTAAGGGTTAGGGTTGGGGTTAGGGTTAGGGATAGGGATTAGGGTTAGGGGTTAGGGTTAGTGGTTAGGGTTGGTGTTGGGGTTAGGGATTAGGGTTTAGGGGTTAGGGTTAGGGGTTAAGGGTTAGTGGTGATGGGTGAGGGGTTAGGGGGTTAGGTGTAAAAATTGAGGATCAAATAAATGGAATCATATCCCAT
>NW_007734775.1:74676-80178 GCF_000696425.1 Galeopterus variegatus
ACACATTAGACAAGGGGTTAATATCCAGACTATATAAGGAACTTAACAGCAAAATAATAATAGTAATAATAATAATAATAATAATAACAACAACAACAACAACCCAATTGAAAAATGGCCAAACTCATGAAAAAACATTTCTCCAAAGAAGACATACAAATGGCCAAAAACCACATGAAATTTAATGCAAATTAAAACCACAAGATTTCATCTCACCCCAGTTATAATGGCTGCTATGAACAAGACAGAAAATAAATGCTGGAAAGAATGCAGAGAAAAGGGAACTCTTTTACACTATTGATGGGAATGTAAATTGGCACAGTCATTGTGGAAAACAGAATGGAGCTTCCTCAGAGAACTAAAACTAGATCTGCCTTATGGCACAGCTATCTCACTGGTGGGTTTATAACCAAAGGAAATGCATTCAATGTACCAAACAGACACCTGCACTCCTATGTTTACTGCAGTGCTATTCACAATAGCCAAGAGATGGAATCAGCCTAAGTGCCCATCGACAGACAAGTAGATTTAAAAAACTGCGGTATAAATACACAATAGAATACTATTCAGCTATTAAAAGAAATAGTATCCTATCATTTGCAGCCACATGGATGGAATGGGAAACCATCATGTTAAGCGAAGTAGGTCAAACACAGAACGGCACATAATCTCACTTATATGTGTAACCTAAAAAAAAGAAGTGGTTCTCATAAAAGTAAAGAGAATAATAATGGTTACCAGAGGCCAGGAGGGGAAAGGGTTGGATGGAGAAGTGGTGGACTAATGGGCACGGAACCATGCTAAATACCCTAAGTGAATCATTGTGCGGTGTATGCATGTATTGAAACAACACACTGTACCCCACAAATATGTACAAGTAAATGTTAAAAATTTTTTTAAAAAAAACATTGTTCTTATGATATACAAGATAATATTAAGTAAAAGTGAAAATATTCATCACCACTACAGAAAGCTTCTGGAAACACTTATGCAAATAAAGAATTCTCTTAAACACAGGGAAAAAAGGAGATGATATAAGCAGCTAACGTGATTTCTGTGAACAAATAACAGTAAAATCCACTCTTAAGTAGAAATGTATACTATGTTGTACTTACTATTTACTCATTCATTCATTTGTTTATGTATAACATTATACTTATATATTTTGCATTAGTATATTAAAACAAAAGTGAATATCAAAAAATGTAAATTTTACGTATCCTTGGTTATGTAAATCAAATCTTACTTTCTGAATGGCAAACCAATTTATTATCATCGAGAAAGATTTGGAGAAACTTCTATTAACTTAAATAAATTTTTTTAAAGGGTCAGCCAAAAAATGAGCATTTAATTAAAATAAACAAAGGCACGCACTTTCTTTAGGCTACTGAAATATCAACTCTTTAATTCTCTATTAAGAAAAAGCAAAACCCCGATTACATGCCTTCAAATCATTTGAGGATGTGAAAACACCGTCTGCATTTCAGCCTAGTTCAAAGACAGCAAAGAAATAATTTCTTCTTCCAACTCAAAGCATGTTTAGGAGAAGGACACCTGATAGAAGTGGTGATGCCAACCTAACCAATGTAAAAATACGAAGTGCTTCTAGCAATATTTGGGTACATGTAATTTGGCAAGAAAGTTTTATAAACCTAAGATTTGAAAAATAGAACCTATAAGCCCCAACAAAAAAAGCTTCATTTGTAATTGAAAAAAAATTTTGTAGAAAAATGTTCTTCCAAAGAGAGACAAAAATGACTTTTATTTCCCAAGAGAACTAATAAATAAATAAGTATGACAAAATTACAGTCACTACAAATTGCATTCAACAATTCCATTGCTTCTTCATTTCACCAGCTGAAAATCAGAATTCTTTCAGATTATAAATATAACTTTTTATAAGTCTGTTATTACTTACTGTGAATGGAGAAAGGGGGCCAATCTTGTGGCCACAGTGTCAAACAGCCTGTCTGATGTGGCAGGGCTGGATGGCTTGGCTGGGAGCCTCAACACCACAGGCCTGCTCTGTGACAGAAAAACACACAAGTTGTCACTAAATCAAAAACACACAATAGAACTACAGTGCATAAAATATGAAAATAAACCTTTATAAAATGGATCATTTTTTCCCTTAGGATGCACATCATTTCTGCCATATACTACATCTCTAAAAAAAGTTCGATTAACAAATCAAAGATAACTTTTACATGACCCCTTCCTAGCAGACCTACTAAGTGCAATTTTTATGTCCACAATATTTCACCTAAGCCTGCATGTCAAGGTACAAAAGAATACAGCCACTTCTCTGCAGGTGAAAAGTGTCAAGGGAGCTTGTTGAAAGAACTGCAGGAAGCTACTTGTTTTAGAAAGATTTAAACATTTATTATTATCAATGTTTCTTGGGACCTTCTTGGGCATATTTCTGAAACAACTTGATGGTCATCAATTTAAAACCAAAAATGTAAACTTGCTATCCATTTATTTATGATATCAGGGACTGTCATAAAAGACCATTTCAACTTGGTTCCTAATTTTCTAGGTGTCCTCAAACAAAACAAAAACAAAAACAAAAATCTTTGTACTCTCATCTGCCTCATTTGTAAAAGGTAGGTTTGAAAGGACAAAAAGACACAAGAAATTGAAAGATCATTTGCAATGAGAGTATGAATCCCACCTCAACAAATGGTAGATGTGTGTGTATGTGCACGTAACATGATTTTTCAAAAAAATTAAAATGCTCAATAGAGGCAGGATCGTCTCACGGTTTATTACAAGCTCTGGCTTCCCAACTACCTAGAGTCCAGATCCCAGCCCTATCAGTTACTAACACTGTCAAGTTACACAATATCTCTAGGCCTCAGTTTCCTCATCTGTAAATTGACATAAAAATTATAATTACTTTGTATAATTGTTGTGAAATTGTAGTGAGTTAAAAATATATGAACTACTTTGAACAGTGCCTGACACATGTTAGCTACTAATAGTATTAGGTTATTATTTAAATGAAGGATTAAAAAGGAGCCTCCATGTTCTTTAAATGGTAAGCTAAGTGACTTTAAAACACAGCAGGTACCAGATAACATGTTATTAACCTTAAAGAATCAAGAGAAAGGAATATTCATCATGGGCATTACTATAAGTATAGTCTAGAAGTCATTCATAATCATGTAATTAATAGTATTTGCTTTTTCTGATATTCACTATAATTTTTACTATAATTTTTACTCTCAGAATTCTTTGTGGGAAATATAACTCTGGATAGCAACCTCTATGGATAACAATTTCATTTATCCTGCAAATATCTTACACAGGGGCAAAACAATATATAGATGAGGGTACTTCAAAGAGTTTGTGGAAAAATATAATTAAAACATAATATGAATCTTTCCATGAACTTTTTGAAGGATATTTATTACAGTACTATTTGGACTGATAAACTAAATGCTCAAGAGTGAGGGATTGGTTAAATCAATTATGATACATCCACTCAAAGAAACAGAAACCACAGCAACCACCAAAAAGAATAAGAAAAGAAAACAATAATAAGTTCCATGATACGCCTATGAAGCGTCTATAAGATACACAAGTGTTCTTCAAAAATTTCATGAGAAGATTTGCATTATCTCCTAACCCTATTTTTCCACAAACTTTTTGAAGTATCCTCATTTTATGTGAAAAAAATGAAAGTTATACAACCAGATACTGGACGAAAATGAAGGCAAAGACCTGTTAAAGATGGAGGCATCTTGCTGTCCAGGACTTAGACGGTCTCAGCAGGATGTGAAAACAGTATGTCAGCCAGACTGTGCGAGGCTCAACTGCAATCCACAGACTCCCTACTGAGTTACCTAGGAGATGCGGAGGTGATGGGAGGGGCTTACAGCGGGCTAAAACATATATAATACCTGCTTGAATCCAATAAAGTTGCTTACTGCGTTCGCTAAGCCCCAGAACTTTGTGTCTGGTTCCTGGTTGCCCACCTCCCTAGGCAGCAGCCCCTCGCTCAAGGCATGTCCTGAGCAACTCACTTCACTGCACTCTCTTGGCCGGGCTGTGTGTGGCCCTGCTCCCTGGAGGGGCTCCTGGCAGAGGCTACGTGTAGTCCTGCCTCCTGAGACCCCCAGGACCAAGAGAAAGGTGCAGGGTACCACTGTGTTATCACTTGTTAAATAAAAAAGAAAAGCTGAATATTATACACTCATTTAAGCATAGGATATCTCTGTAAGGATACATCCCAAATCAGTAGCAGTGCTTATCTCTTGGAGAGTAGTAAATGGGTATCTGGAGGAAAGGGGTTAGAAGGAGACTTGCTTTTTAAATATACTTTAAAAACCCTTCTGTACTTTGTAAATATACTTTTTGTGCCATGTGCATGCCTTCCCTATTACAAACTAGTAAAGTAATTTTCCAAGCTGACCCTGAAATAAAACCTAAAATATAAAACAAAAGAGATCTTGACTCTTTTCATTATTTTAAAAAGATTTGAAATAAGCTGAATAGGAATTTACCCCAGGGTATCTTCATCAATGTCGTTCCAATAATACCCTAAATAACATATCTGTTGCATCTGTAATAACATGGATTAAGTTATCTTAACCCTCACTTTGGCACTGATATAAAAGTGTACAGAGTTTCTTTGAGTGCTTTCTCAATTCTCATTCCAAATTATTTGTTTCAATTGGAATATATGAGAATAAATGCAATTATCAGGTCCACAGATGAGGGTGGAGACTCCTGTGTATCCATTCTGCCCACACCATGAAAATGACTAATGTACATTCACTCACCTGCTATTAGAACAGATACTTGTGAAGTAGGTTGAAGCGTTCTACCCATTTGTGGAAATGCTTGCAAATATTTAGCTGGAGTTGGAATCTATAGTAAGTCTTCCAGTGGATACTCAAGTGGAAATACAGAAAGAGAGACACCGAGAGGGTCCATGCCCTGTATACTAAGTGGGCTGAGAAGTCCTTCCTCTGAGTTCCTCCATGGCGTCTCCCAGATTCTTTCTCCCCACACTGGATTTCTTTACACTTCTGTTCTCCATGGCCAATAGATCTTCCTTTTTCTCTACATAACTGAATAAATCTGGTTTGGGGATGGAACATTTTGGCCATTACATATGTGTGATGCGGCTTCTAAGGTTTATTTTCCTTTTCTGAGATTTACCTAATTGTCTAGGACATATCACATAAAATTATTTAACAAATAGTGAAAAAGAATGATATTTTATCATCCCACTGAGACTTCTCATTTTTATGATGTAATCAGTGCTGCAGGAGGCACCGTGTTAGAAGAGAACGGAACAGCCTGGTTTTAAATTTCGTCTCTGCTGTTTTTCTAACTTGGTCCTGAGGTTGATCCTCAAGTTCTCCTAGAAGCCCCTATTTTTTAACATGTAATTGTGTGTGCATGTACGGCAAGTTTGTCCTTTTAAAATATGTTTGGATCTCTAGATATAAAGTTTAAGATGTTAGAAATGCTATTTACAAAGTGCCTGTG
>NW_007734775.1:81754-82924 GCF_000696425.1 Galeopterus variegatus
GGTAGTCGTGTTCATTTACAGGGTCGTCACGAGGTTGGGGTGGTAATGGGAGCGTATTCTGTGAGTGGTGAGTGCTACAAACGTTGGCCATGTTTATCTATAAACAACGCTCACCTCTTAAGTCCCTTGTTCAAAGAGTCTGTGATTCTTGAATCTTGAGGAGTAGTAGCTTGTCTTTGAAATACTTACATTATTACTAGAATCATGGTCTGAAAGTCGACTGCAATAAACCACTGTGACCCCAAATCTAACAGGAGATGCCACCCTAATGAGATCTCTTTTGTGTGTCGATTCCTGTTGTGACATTGGAGTGAGACATACATGNCTGCAGGAGGCACCGTGTTGGAAGAGAACGGAACAGCCTGGTTTTAAATTTCGTCTCTGCTGTTTTTCTAACTTGGTCCTGAGGTTGATCCTCAAGTTCTCCTAGAAGCCCCTATTTTTTAACATGTAATTGTGTGTGCATGTACGGCAAGTTTGTCCTTTTAAAATATGTTTGGATCTCTAGATATAAAGTTTAAGATGTTAGAAATGCTATTTACAAAGTGCCTGTGTGGGAAGACATTTTAGTAGCATCATTTAAAGGATCTCTGGCTTCCTCGTTTTCCTGTAACCAACGGTGAAAGCCTCTTCGACGTGCTGGCCTGAGGTCAGGGGTCTCAGCCATCCGGGGTTCCCAGCAGCGGAGGCAGCTCCCCAGCCTGCGTTTTCATAGGTGTTGGGATTGGAGGTAGCAGGGCACGAGGGGGCGCCCCTTGTGTGTCGTCCTCTAGAAGCAGCCAGAGTCAGCTGAGACCAGAGTTCCCACGGCCTGAGAATATCCGCCAGAAATTTGGATTTTAGTGTTTAGCCTGGGAATCTGTCCGGAGATAAGACGAATTATATTTTAGAAAATCAGGTGCTTGTTGGTGGGATGGGTGGGGAAAGGGCTCTAAAGGACACAGGTCTCTAGGCTGCCACAGGCAGGAGCAGGTCGTCACAGAGACCCCTCTGCTCCAGAATACCTTGAAAGCAAAGGAGCCACAAGCCTCCATTTGTTCTATAGTCTGCATCAGTAGATTATGTTATATATGATATTTATTTATATATAATGGTATATACACACACACACACACACACACACACACCATATATATGATGTCACATAATATACTACATAAGATTATCCAT
>NW_007734775.1:84397-85469 GCF_000696425.1 Galeopterus variegatus
CCCTAATGAGATCTCTTTTGTGTGTCGATTCCTGTTGTGACATTGGAGTGAGACATACATGAGGCACAGGAGGGCGACTTTGGGCTCAGGCAAACACCTGTGGGGTCCCAGATGAGGATCTGGGACCCACCCACACTCCAGAGAGCTGCTTTCTGTCCCATGCCAGCCTCTGGGGTCCCCCCAAAGCTGATCATGGTTTTGATCTCCATCGCCATTGCTGGGTTTGCCTCTTACGTGAGAGAAGTCAGGCAGTCACTGCTCTGAGTCTGGCTTCTCTACGTCAACAGGATGCTTTTGACTCTCAGTCACGCTGGATCTTTTATTGCCCCTGCCTTTTGCTGACATAAACACTCATCCAGGGCAGACACCCAGGATCGAAGCTGCAGGGCCGCAGGGCACCTTTGTGTGGGGCTCTGGCAGACTCTGCCGGGCAGCTTCTGAAGCGGCTGCTCCAGTGTGCATTCCAGGAGCGGCGTGAGCGCCCACGCCAGCTTTGCCACCCCAGGCCTCTCAGTTTCCACCACTCGTGTGGGGGGAGGGGATCTCCCGTGATCTTACCTGGCGTTTTCCTGTTGACTATCTTGAGGACTTTTTGAACGTGTCTATTGGCACTTGGAGTCCCTCTTTTGTGATATACCAGTTTAAATGTTTTACCCATTTTAAAACAAATGGGTCCATCTTCATCTCACTGATCTAAGAGATGTTCATTTTTTCTAAATACGTCTTTAGTCAGCCACGTGCTCTGCGGCGGGTCTGCTTCTGTTCACGCAGGGACGGCCCCGTGCTGCGTGCACCTGCGTTTATCCACTTCTCTCAAAGTCCCACATTTCCCCTCTTTCCTCTTCTGTTTCTTACTTTTTCCCCTCCGAAAATGGATCAAAACATAAAACTGACATATTCATTTTTAAATTGTATTTTAATTTTACGAGCCTTTATTCTAAATATCAAACACAAGGAAATTGTGGAAGTGGTGTGGGAGTGTTTTAAGTTTTTTATTACTAACCCAAACAGGAAACACACGTGACTGTGCTTTGCCATGGAAGGGGTTTTCCGCGGGATCCCTCCCACCCTG
>NW_007734775.1:86435-87670 GCF_000696425.1 Galeopterus variegatus
ATAAAACTGACATATTCATTTTTAAATTGTATTTTAATTTTACGAGCCTTTATTCTAAATATCAAACACAAGGAAATTGTGGAAGTGGTGTGGGAGTGTTTTAAGTTTTTTATTACTAACCCAAACAGGAAACACACGTGACTGTGCTTTGCCATGGAAGGGGTTTTCCGCGGGATCCCTCCCACCCTGGCCCAGCTCTGCGGCCCCATCTGGTGGCTGCTGCGACAAAGCCATGAGAAGGGGTCTGCAGACAGCTCGGTTCAGCCGTCATTCTGCTCCTGCGCTGCTCCACATGCCATCGAGCCTGCGCAGGAAGGTGCAGGAGGGCCGAGGCTTGGCCACCTGCCTCCGCCTCCGAATGATAGGAAAACAGGGCTTTTGGTTCTGGTTCCACCGCCAGGCGAGCAGTGGTGGGCAGGGCTGGGGCCCAGGGTTTGTCTTCAGGGCCACAGGGGCAAATGGCCCTATTTTTTTCTTAACTAAAGAAATATTTTATTGAAACATATTGATTGTACGTATTTATGGGGTACAGAGTTATATTTCAATACATGTACACAATGTGTGATGATCAAGTCAGGTTAATTAACATATTCATATTGCAAAGCTTAGTCATCTCTTTGTGATGTGAACGTTTGATCTCTCTTCTAGCCATTTGATAACATGCAGCAGATTATTGTTAATTACAGATGCCAGCTCTTCTGTACACCAATAGAACTTATTTTTCCTACCTAGCTGTAATTTTGTGTCTATTACCGAACCTTTCACTCTCTCCTATTCCCCCTTGCCTTTCCTACCTCTAGCAACCACAATTCTATTCTCTCCTTCCAAAAGTTTAACTTGTTATTATTATTATTATTATTATTATTATTATTATTTATTTATTTACTTATGTATTAGCTCCACTTATAAATGAGAACATGCAGTATTTCTCTTTCTGTGCCTGGTTTATTTCACTTTACATACTTTTCTCCAAGCTCATCCATGTTGCTGCAAATGACAAAATTCCATTCTTTTTCGTGGCTGAGTAGTATTCCACTGTATATATATACCACATTTTCTTTATCCAGTAATCTGTGAATGGACATTTAGGTTAGTTCCATATCTTGGCTATTGTAAATAGAGCTGTGATAAAACAGGGGAGTGCAGGTATCCCTTTGACATGATGATTTCCATCCCTTTGGGTATGTATCCAGTAGGGTGACTGCTGGATTGTATGGCAGTTCTATCTGTAATTA
>NW_007734776.1:0-2404 GCF_000696425.1 Galeopterus variegatus
TGTTTTAACATTAGAGAGATCATCTAGGCAAAAAAAACCAACAAAGAAACACAGGATGTAAACCACACTTTAGACCAATTGGACTTGGCAGATATCTATAGAACATTTCATAATTAAACCAGAGCACATATATTCTTCTCATCAGCACACAGAACATTCTCGAGAATACAAAACCTGTTGGGTCGCAAATCAAGCCTCAACACATTTTTAAGAATTGAAATCATTTCAAGTATCTTTTAAGACCACAATAGACGAAAACTGGAAATCAATAACAACCAAAACTCTGGACAAAAAAATGGAAATTAAATAACAAGTTCCTAAATGACATACAAATCCAAGAAAAAATTAAACAAGAAATTAAAAACAATTCTCATAACTAATAAAAATAAAGGCACAACACACCAAAACCTGTGGGATACTGCAAAGGCAGTGTTAAAAGAGAAGTTTATTGCAATAAACCCTTAAATCAAAGAATACAAATATTTCAAATAAATTACATCTTAAAGAACTGGAAAAACAAGAGTAATCCAATTCTAAAATGAGTAGACAGAAGCAATTAAAATCACAGCAGAACTAAGTGAAACAGAAACCCCCAAAATAATATAAAAGATGAATTTTTTAAAAGTTGTTTTTTGAGAAGATAAACAAAATACACAAACCATTAGCTAGGTTATCTAAAAAAAGAGAGAAGACTGAAATGAAAAAAAAATTAGAAATAAAAGGGGAGGCATTACAACTGATATAACAGATATAGAAAGGATCATTAGGGATTGTAACAAACATCAATATGCCAGCAAATTTAAAACCTGGAGTATATGGACAAATTTCAGGACTCAGAAAAACTACCAAAACTGAGTAAAAAAGACATAGAAAACCAGAACAGAACAAGAAAAAGCATAGTTGATTGAAGAAGAAATAAGAAGCCCACTCAAAGAAAATTTCAGGACTGGATGGCTTTACTACTGAATTCTACTAAACGTTTAAAGAGAAATTAATACCAATTCTCCTCAAAGGACTCTAAAAAATTGAAACAGAGGCCATTCTCCCAAACTCATTCTATGAGGCTAATATCACCCTGATACCCAAACCAGATAAAATACAACAAAAAAGAAAAAAAATAAACAATGTATTCGATGAACATACATGCAAACATTCACAATAAAATATTAGCAAATATAATAGAGCAACATATTTTTTAAAATATACACCATTATCAACTGGGATTCATCCCAGGGACGCAAGAATGTTTCAACATTCACCAAGTCAATAAATGCAATATACCACATCAACAAAATCAAGGACAAAAACCATATGATTATATCAATAGATGCAGAAAATCATTTGACAAAATTCAACATTCCTCCATGATAAAGACTCAGCAAATTAGATATACAAGGAATGTATCTCAATACGATAAAAGCCATACTACTAAAAACCTACCATCAATATCATCCTGAATGGGGAAAATCTGAAAGCTTTTCCCCTTTGAATGGGAATAAGAAGAGGATGCTCACTCACCACTCCTATTTAATATATTACTAGCAGTAGTAGCCAGAGCAGTCAGGCAAGAGAAAGAAATAAAGGGCATCCATATTTAAAAAGAAGAAATCAAACTATCCTTATTTGCAAATGACATGATCTTATACATAGAAAAACCTAGAGACTCTATTAAAAAAAAATTCTTATGGCTGGTTAATAATTTCAGTAGTGTCACAGGATAAAAAATCAATGTCTCAGAATCAGCTGCATTTATATTTTCCAATAATAAGCTAACAGAGAGAGAAATAGAGAAAGTAAGCTCATTTACAATTGCCACCAAAAAAAAAAAAAATCTAGGAATCAATTTAACCAAGGAGGTGAAAGATCTCTACAATGAGAACTACAAAACACTACTGAAAGAAATTAAAGAAGACATAAAAAGATGGAACCACATTCCATGCACTTGGATTGGAAGAATTAACATTGTGAAAATGTCCATACCACCCAAAGAGATCTCTAGATTCAATGCAATGCCCATAAAATACCAATGACATTATTTACAGAAATGGGAAAAACAATCCTAACATTCATATGGAACAATGAAAGACCCCAAGTAGCCAAAGCAGCCCAAAGCAAGAAAAATAAAGCCACCTGAATTCAAATTATACTACAAAGCTATAGTAACAAACACAGCATGGTACTGGCATAAAAACAGATACTCGGACCAGTAGAACAGAATAGAGAACCCAGAAATCAACCCACAGACTTACAGCCAGGTGATATTTTACAAAGGCAATAAAAACATATGGTGTGGAAAAGACTGCCTCTTCAGTAAGTGGTGCTGGGAAAATTGGATATCCACATGCAGAAGAATGAAAATAGACCTGCACCTCTCACCATATACCAAAATCAAGTCAAAATAGAT
>NW_007734776.1:5127-26872 GCF_000696425.1 Galeopterus variegatus
CATTTGTTTACTTTTCCTTTGGTTGCCCATGCTTTTGGGGTCATATTCTTGAAGTCTGTGCCCAGCCCTACTTCCTGAAGTGTTTCTCCTATGTTTTCTATAAGAAGTTTTATTGTTTCAGGGTATATATTTAATTCTTTAATCCATTTTGAGTTGATTTTAGTATACAGTGAGAGGTATGTGTCTAGTTTCATTCTCCTGCGTATGGATATCCAGTTATCCTAGCACCATTTGCTGAAGAGGCAATCTCTTCCCCAGTGGATAGGCTTGGTCCCTTTGTCAAAGATCAGATGGCTGTAAGTGTGTGGCTGTAGGTGTGTGGGTTGACTTCTGGATTTTCTATTCTATTCCATTGATCAGTGTGTTTTTTTTTATGCCAGTACCATGCTGTTTTGGTTCTTATAGCTTTGTAGTATAGTGTAAAGTCAGGTAGTGTTATGCCTCCGGCTTTATTATTATTATTATTTTTTTATCAGCACTGCTTTGGCTATGCGTGTTCTTTTGTTATTCCACATAAATGTCTCAATGTTTTTTTTTCATTTCTGATAAAAATGTCATTGGAATTTTAATGGGGATTGCATTGAATTTGTATATCACTTTGGGAAGTATGGACATTTTTCACTATGTTGATTCTTCCAATCCAAGAGCATGGGATATCTTTCCATCTTCCTGTGTCCTCTTTCATTTCTCTCAGCAGTGGTTTGTAGTTGTCATTATAGAGATTTTTCACATCCTTGGTTAACTCTATTCCTAAGTGTTTTATTTTTTTGGTGGCTATTGTAAGTGGTCAAGCTTTCTTGATATCCCTTTCTGCATGTTCACTATTGGAAATTAGAAATTCTACTGATTTTTGTGTGTTGGTTTTGTATCCTACTACATGCTGAAATCATTTATCAACTCCAAGCATTTTTTTGTCGAGGCTTTAGGCTGTTCGATATATAGTATCATGTCATATGCAAACAGGGACAGTTTGACTTCATGTTTTCCTATCTGGATGCCCTTTATTTCCTTCTCTTCTCTGTTTGCTGTGGCTAGTACTTCCAACACTATGTTGAATAGGAGTGGTGAGAGTGGGCATCCTTGTCTAGTTCCTGTTCTTAAAGGAAAAGCTTTCTGCTTTTCCCCATTCAAGATGATATTGGCAGTGGGTTTATCATATAAGGCTTTAATTATGTTGAGAAACTTTCCATCTATACCTAACTTATAGAGAGTCTTTATCATGAAGGAGTTTTGAGTTTTATCAAATGCTATTCCAGCATCTATGGAGATGATCATATGTTCCTTGTGTTTGATTTTATTGATATGGTGTATCACATTAATTGATTTGTGTATGTTGAACCAACCTTGCATCCCTGGGATAAATCTCACTTGATCAAGTTGTATAATTTTGCATATGTGTTGTTTTATTCTGTTACCTAGTATTATATTGAGGATTTTTGCATCTATATTCATCAAGGATATCAGCCTGTAGTTTTCTTTTTTAGCTGTATCTTTACCTGGTTTTGGTATCAAGGTGCTGTTTGCTTCATAGAATGAGTTTGGAAGAATTGCCTCTGTTTCAGTCATTTGGAATCGTTTGGAGAGAATTGGTGTCAATTCCTCTTTGAATGTTTGGTAGAATTCTGCTGTGAATCCATCTGGTCCTGGGCTTTTCTTTTTTGAGAGCCTTCTGATAACAGCTTCAATCTCTTTTCTTGTTATTGGTCTGTTCAGATTTTCTACATCTTCTTGGCTCAGTTTTGGTCATTTGTATGAATCCAGAAATTTAACCATTTCCTCCAGATTTTCAAATTTGTTTGCATATAGTTATTTATAGTAGTCTCAAACGATTCCTTGTATTTCAGACATATCAGTTGTAATATCACCACTTTCATTTCAAACTTTTGTTATTTGGGTCTTCTCTCTTCCTTTTTTAGTTAGCAGTGCTAATGTTTTTTTCAATTTTATTTATTTTTTCAAAAAAATCAACATTTGATTCATTTTGTTTTGTATCATTTTTGGGGTTTCAATTTCATTAAGTTTTGATCTGATTTTAATGATTTCTTTATGTCTGCTAACTTTTGGTTTGGATCGTTCTTGTTTTTCTAGTTCTTTAAATTGAAGTATTAGGTTGTTCACTTGCCAGCTTTTCACTCTTCTGAAGTAAGCACATAATGCGATAAATTTCCTTCTTAGTTCTGCTTTTGTAGTACCCACAGGTTTTGGTATGATGCATCATTGTTTTCCTTAGTTTCAATAAATTTTTTGTTTCCTGTTTCATTTCTTCTTGGACCCATATGTCGTTAAGTAGAATGCTGTTTAATTTCCATGTGTTTGTATAGTTTCCAGAATTTCATTTGTTATTGATTACTAATTTTAATCCATTGTGATCTGAAAAAATACATGGCATAATTCTTATTTTTTGAATTTGTTGAGACTTGATTTGTGACCTAACATGTGATCTATACTGGAGAATGAACTGTGTGCTGATGAAAAGAATGAATATTCTGTGGTTGTTGCAAGGAATGTTCTGTAGATATCTGCCAAGTCCAATTGGTCTACAGTGTTGTTTGGATATTATGTTTCTCGGCTGATTTTTTGCTTAGATGATCTGTCCAATATTGACAGTGTGGTGTTCAGGTCCCCGGCTATTATGGTATTAGTGTCTATTTCCTTCTTTAGGTCTAATAGAGTTTGCTTTATAAATCTGGCTGCTCCGACATTGGGTGTGTATATATTTATTATTGTTATGTCTTCTTGATGGATGAATCCTTTTATCATTCTATAGTGGGTCGCATTATCTCTTTTGATGGTTTTTAGTTTAAAGTGTATTTTATCAGGTATAAGAAGAGCTACTCCACCTCGTTTTTCATTTCTGTTTGCATGGTAAATCTTTTTCCATCCTTTCACTCTTAGTCTATGTGAGTCTTTATGGATGAGATGGGTCTCTTGAAGGCAGCCTATAGTTGGTTCCTCCTTTTTAATCCAGTCACCAGTCTGTGTCTTTTGAATGGTGAATTTTATCCACTCATATTTAGGGTAGTTGTTGTCAAGTATTGTTTAATTCCTGTCACTTAATTGCTTTTTGTTTAGATGATTTAAATATCTTTTGATCATTACTTTCCCTTTTATTTTCTTTAATGTCAGTTGGAAATTTAAGGTGACATAATTTAGCTTCTTTCTCTTTCTTGCAGGCATTTTTGTTTAACAGTGGGATTTGCTGTTTCTTGTGTATTTGTGATAGCGACCATCATTATTCAGATTCCAGATGAAGGACTTTCTTGAGAATTTCTTGCAGGGCTAGTCGTGTGGCATTGAACTCCCACAACTTTTGTTTGTATGGGATATACAGTCTTTCTCCCTCATTTGCTCAGTTAAGAATTCTTGGCTGGTGATTTTTTTCTTTTAGTATTTTGAATATATCATTCCACTTTCTTATGGCCTGTAGAGTTTTTGTTGATAACTCTGCTGTTAGTCTCATGGAGGCACCCCTATAGGTGACTTGATGCTTTTCTCTTGCTGGTTTTTTTTTTTTTTTTTCCTTTTTTGTCTTTTTTACCGACCGGTAACGGGATTGCAACCCTTGGTGTTGCGCCCACACCACGCTCAACCAGTGAGCAGGAACCGGTCTCCACATGGGATCTGAACCCTCGGGGAGAGCGCCGCCGTGCTCCCAAGCAGCACACTCTCCAGTGCGCCACTGGGCCGGCCCCTCTTGCTGTTTTTAGAATTCTGTTTTTATCTTTGAGCTTTGCAAATTTAACTATAACCTGTCTTGGAGAGGATCTTTTTGGATTCAATCTGTTTGGGGACCTTTGAGCTTACTGGATCTGAAGGTCTGTATCTCTTCTGACACCTGGGAAGTTTTCTGTTACTATTTCCTTGAATAGGTTTTCAATACATTTTCCACTCTTCTACCTTTCTGGAATTCCCACAATTCGGATGTTAGAACACTTGAGGTTGTCTGCTATCTCTATTAGATGTTCCTCATTATTTTTAATTATTTTTTTCTTTTTTGCATGTACCAGGGTTATTTCAAAAAGACCGGCTTCAAGATCTGAAATTCTTTCTTCTCTTGTCTCTACTCTGATGCACAAGCTCTTGCTTGTGTGTTTTTATTCTGTTGAATGAATCTTTCATTTCTAGGAGATCTGCTACACTCTTTTAAAATTTCTTCTTTCTTATTCTGGATATTTTTTCTTGTTTCAATGTGTCCTCCAATTGATTCTTCTTTTATTTCTTCAAGTTTTCTTAAGATCATTGCTCAGAATCCTTTTTCCAACATTTCAAGGATTCTCTGTTCCATGGAGTCTGAAATTTGAGCATTATTGTATTCCTTCAGTGGTTCCATATCTTATTGTTTATTTATAGTTCTAGTATTTTTTCATTGACATTTGGTCATTTGGTAGAGGTTTTGCTTCTTCTATTAGACTGAGTTTCAATATGAGGATAAAGATTTATTCCCCTATTTGCAGGATTTACTGGTGACTCTTCTTCTATCAGTGCAGTTGAGTGAGCTGTAGGTTACCTGTGCAGAGGTCCTGGCTGCTATTCTGGTGGTGAATTGTCTTTGCTTGACAGTAGGTCTGGTAGTGGCTATATTATACCACGTTGGGTCCTGTTCCAGAATCTGTGGCAATAGAATGAGTTCCCAGTGCCATGAGGCTCTCCTCAGTTCACCTTGGTGGGGTGGGGCACAGGCCTGGGTTTCTCCCCCTGGGTATAAGGAGGGAGTAGGGGTCACCTGTGCCATGCAGATCTGCTCAGCTCACCTCTGTGGGGCAGCCACGGGTCTGGGTTCTTCCCTCTGGGTCCAAGGAAAGGGGAGAGGTCCTCAATGAATTTTTATACAAGAATTTAAAATCGAAATTTCAGAAAAATAAACATTTTTGTGGGGTACAGAGTTGAAGTAAACCCCTGTGTACTATGTGTGGTGATCAAAACAGGGTAATTGACATGTTCATCGTTACAAAAGCTAATCATTTCCTGTGGCCATTAAACAATGTCTCACTGGCTCCCCTTTCTCTCCTCCTTTACCACCTTTAGTAATCACAGTTCTGTCCTCTGTTGATAGTTCAACTTATTATTGTAATTATTGTTTCTTTCCTTTCCTTCTTTGTTTCACTCCCACTTCTGATTATGCACAGGCAGTATTTCTCTTTCTGCGCCAGGCGTATTTCACTTATAGTTTTATCTGAACTTATCCAACTACCTGAGAATAGCATTCTTTCTTTTTACAGTTGAAAGTGATTCATTATATTATATATACAGCATGTTTTTCCTATCCAGTGTTCTGTTGATGGAAATTTATGTTGTTTCCATAGCCTGGCTATTTTAATCAGAGCTGCAATAAACACAGGAGTGCAGGTATTCCTTTAACATGATTTCCATTCCTATGGATATATACATAGTAGTGAGATTGCTGGATCATATGGTGGTTGTTTGAGAAACCTCCATACTCTTTTCATAATAACTACTAATTTACAGTCCTAGTAACAGTGTAAAAGTGCTCCCCTTTTCTGCATCCTCACCAGCATTGATTTCCTGTCTTTTTGATAGTAGCCCATTTAACTACGTTGAGATGATATCCTAGTGGGGTTTTGGTTTTCATTTCCCTGATGAATAGTGATCTTGAACATTTCTTCATATACTTGTTGACCATTTTACGTCTTTTAAGAAATGTCTGTTGAACGTTTTTGCCCATTTTTTCATCTGATTATTTGTTCTACTACTGTTAAGTTGTTTGAGATCCTTGTATATTCTGGATATTAGGCCTTTGTCTGATGTATAATTTGCCAATATTTTCTCCCGTTCTGTAGAATGTCTTTTCACTCTATTGATTGTTTTGTTTTCTGTGCAAAAGAGTTTTAGTTTGAATCACATTTGTTTATTTTTCCTTTTGTTGTCTGTACTTTTCAGGTCTTATTCATAAAGTCTTTGCCCAGTCTTATATCCTGAAGTCTTTTCCTTATGTTTACTTCTGAGAGTTTTATAGTTTCAGGTCTTATATTTCAATCTTAAATCCATTTATAGTTGATTTTGGTGTGTGGTGAGATGTATGGATTAAGTTTAATTCTTTTACACATAGATATCCAGTTTTACTGGTACCATTTGCTGAAAAGGTTGTTTGTTCCCTAATGTTTATTCTTGTGTTATTGCTGAAGATCAGTTCTTGTACTTATGAGGGTTGGTTTCTGGGTTCTCTATTTTGTTCCGTGGGTCTACATATCTGTGTTTATGTTACTACCATGCTGTTTTGGTGAGTATAGCTGTGTAGGATACTTTGAAGTCAGGAAATGTAATGCCTCTGGCTTTATTTATTTACTTTGTTGCTCAGGATTGCTTTGGCTATTTGGTATCTTATTAGTGTTCCATATTAATTTTAGGATTCTTTTTCTATTTCTGTGAACAATATCATTGGTATCCAGATTAATGGGATTGCATTGAATCTTTAGATCACTTTGGGCACTATGGACATTTTCACAATGTTAATTCTTCCAATCCATGAACATGGAAATTCTTTCCATATTTTGGTGTCCTCCTTAATTTTTTCAGCAGGGTTTTGCAGTCCTCATTGTAGTGATCTTCTACCTCATTGGTAAATTGATTCCTTTGCATTTTATTCTTTTGGTAGGTAATGTAAATGGGATAGCTTTCTTGATTTCTTTTTATGCTTGTTTGTTTTTGTTATGTAGAAATGCTACTGATTTTTGAACATTGATTATGTATCCTACAACTTTACTGAATTTGTTTATTAGTTGTAGGAATTTGTTGGTAGAGTTGCAGGTTTTTCTTTATATAGGATGATGTCATCAGCAAACATGAACAATTTGAATTTGTCTTTTGATATTTCACTGATGTTTATTTCTTTCTCTTGCCTGATAGCTTTTTCTAATACTACTAATACCATGTTGAATAGGAGTGGTGAGAGTGGGTGTTCTTCTCTTGTTCTTGTTATTACAGGAAAATATTTAAGCTTTTTCCCATTCGGGATTATGTTGGTGGTGGGATTTTCATATATGGCTTTTATTTTGTTCAGCTCTACCTACTTTCTAGACCTAATTTGTTGAGAGTCTTCATTAGGAAGGGATGCTGAATTTCATCAAACACTTTTTCTGTGCCTATTGATATAATCCTATAGTTTTTGTCCTTGATTTAGTGTACGTGGTGGGTCATATTTATTAATTTGCATATGTTGAGCCATCCATGCATCCCTGGGATGAATTCTAATTTATCATGGTGTATAATCGTTTTGATGTGCTTTTGTATTCTGTTTTTTAATACTTCGTTAAGGAGATTTGCACCTACGTTCCTCAAGGATATTTGTCTGTAGCTTTTTGTTGCTGTTGTCTGATTTTGATACCAGGGTGAGGCTGACATCATGGAATGAATTGGGGAGATTGGCCTCTGTTTCAATTTTTTGGAATAGTTTGAAAAAAATTAGTATTAATCCCTGTTTAAAGCTTTTGTAGAATTCAGCAGTGAAGCCATCCAGTCCTGGCTTTTCTTTGTTGGGAGATGGCTGTTTTCTGCTTCCAGATCGCTTCTTGTTAGTTACCTGTTCAAGTTTTTTATATCTTTTTGGTTCATTCTTGATATTTTTATGTGTCCAGAAATTTATCCATTTCCTAAAGATTTTCAAATTTGTTGGTATATAGTTGTTCATAACAGTCTGTAATGATTCCTTGTATTTCTCTGGTATCACTTGTAATGACTCCTTATTCATTTCTGATTTTTGTTATTTGGTTCTTTTCTCTTGTTTTTAGTTGCAAAACAGTGGATGGGCTTAATTACTGTTGGTGTCTTGAGCTGCCAATGGAGTATGTCTATTTTATTTATCTTCTCAAAAAAAAAAAAAAACAACTCTGTGTTCTGTTGATTTTTTGCATCATTCTTTTGTTGTCTATTTTATTTAGTTCTGCTCTGAACTTAATTATGCCTTTCATCTATTATTTTTTGGATTGGATTTTTTCTCTTTTTCTATTTCTTTTAGGGGTGCCATTAAGCTGTTTATTTGAACTCATTTTATTCTTTGATGTGAGCATTTATTGCAACAAACTTCCATCTTAGAACTCCTTTTGCAATACCCTATAGCTTTTGGTAGATTGCTTGTATTTTTTATCTGTTTCAATAATTTTTTTTTGACCGGTAAAGGGATTGTACTCGTGGCTCACTGTTGTCCACACCGCGCTCAGCCAGTGAGCACACCGGCCATCCCTATATAAGATCCAAACCCGGGGCCTTAGCGCGACCAGCGCCGCACTCTCCCGAGTGAGCCATGGGACTGGCCCACTAATTTATTTGATTTCCTGCTTTATTCCTTCTTTCATCCATTTGTCATTCAGGGGCATGCTTAATTTCTGTGAATCTTCACAGTTTTCTAAGCCTGTTTGTTAATATCTAATTTTGTTCCATTGTGGTCTGAAATGCCAGGAAATTTGAGACATTTCTAAAGTCCTTGTATTGATGATATCGGATTTAAGGTTCTTGTCTGGAAGTTAGTGAAGAGAAGCTTTGATTCTCTACTGATCTCCTCTATTAATAGATTGAAGAGCACGAAGTGAATGTGAGCTGAGGAGTGATCAGGAGAACTACAACAATAAAATCAAAAGAAACAAAAACAACTAAAAATGCCACCCAAACAAAATAAAAGCATTTAAAAAGGAGAAGACACAAATCAAAACATAACAGTTAAGAGATATAAGTGGTTTTAGACCAGCAAGACCTACTTCTAACTTACAACAGTGTTAGATAACTAATTTATGTTGTTTAAAGCCACTTAAGTTTTTGGTAGTTTCTCTCAGATATTCTTCCCATTTGGTGTCTATTTTCTTTCTAAAAGTAAAGCCAGACCTTGAAGGAACACAGGACATGGGCTTAATCACTGTTATTGTCTTGGGCTACAAAACTAGAACTGCTTCTCACTGTGTTCATGCGGAAAGGATAGTATCATCAATAAATTCTGTGTGGATATCCACCTTTCAAAACAAGAAATCCAAATACAGAACAATGAAAATTGACTCATTTCACCCCCTGTAAAAGAAGCAGTTCAAAATGATTTAAGGCCTAAATGTAAGACCGAAAACAACAAAACTAGTAGAAGAAAACAGAGGGGAAAACATTCATGATATTGGTCTGAGCAATGATTTGTTAAACAATATCACTTTCCTACTCGCTATTTCTATGAGAACAAATTACATAGTGTGGAGGTAAAAATAACCCCCAACCCTTCTGAAATTTTCCATTGCCAGGGAAGAAGGAATTTCCAGGAAGGGCCTAACCGCTATAAGAGTGGGACTTTCCAAGAACAGCCGAGTCTTAACTCAGAGTTGCCAACAGTTTGCTGCTTTCTGGTGTTTCTTCCAGACAGAGATTTCTGAGTATTCTTTCTATGCTAGAGAGACATAGATATAAAAATATCTCCAAAGATTTATACCCTAAAGAAAAAACCTTAGAGATTAATCAAGGGACCAATTAATAGAGTTGGTCTCCCTTCTATCACCCAGAGGGAGGTTATTTACAGATCACATGGTTTTAATTGCATCTTCTTTGTTGTGGGTTGTGCTCCCAAGTCCTCTCTTAGATGTGATGGAAAAGGCTCATAAGCATTTAAAGTCCTCTTGTTCTATATCTGGATTATTTCTGAAGGAGGTGAGTGAGTCAAACATTGCCAAAAATAGGTGTTCTCCTCATAGAGTACTGACAGAGTCAAACACTCTCAGAAGCCAGAGCTGAAATATCTTTTGGCCATTTTTGAACACCTGGATACACCACAAAGTAAAAGGAGTTGGATCACAGGAGAGGAAATCTTTCTCAGAACTCTTAGGTGAGTCACTGGAGACTCTGCTGTAAGGAATGTCCAGGGCCTGGGATCCAGGCAGAATGTCATGGATTTACAAATAGCTCAGCAGCATCATCCTTGATGTCTAAGTTTCATGAGGGGCCCTCTTCCATTATGGCTTATTTATTTATTATTTTTAAATGCAGAAAGCTCATTTAAAGTACTTTTTGATAACGTTAACAGATGATTTATCCTTTCCCTAACTATTTAAAGACAATGTGAGTTGACTCTAACATCAAATGTAAACAGATGGATGGATATTGAACTGCAAGAACTCAAAAACCCTACCCAAATTTGTAATGATAATTAAGAAACAATTGAAGACATGGAGTCACAAACGTGTAAATATGTGTCACAGGACAGGTCAGGGAGTGACTTGCTACACTTCACAACAGGGCAATATGGATTAGGTCGGGGGGGGGGACCTGGAGGGTCTGGCTGATATGTTAAACATGGTACATAAAACTGAATCTTTCCATGGAGAGGAGTTAAATGCAGAAGATACAAATCTCTATCCTGTGGGGGCCATTATTTTAATTGGCAGTTCATGCTGTGGCCTGCATTTCTGTAGTACCTGCTCCGCAAGGACTGGTAAAAGTTGGTAGAACAGCTGTAATTCTGGCCAGACCTGGGATCGTTGTACTTGGACTGTGATGAGAAGCCTTCTTGTTTGCCTTGGTATGAAGAGCCACACCCAGAACCTCCGCCTTAGCCCCCGTGAGACCCTGAGCTGTAGAACCAGCAGCCTGCGACATAGCTGTACCCTCCATTGCAGTGTCTGCTATTGTAATCAATGTAGGAGTCGGGGCAGGAGGAGTAGTTGCCTTGTCCATGGTTATAGCCTTTTTGCTTCCATGACAACTTTTCCAGCTTGAAAACCAAATCTGTAGAGGGATGACATAAATACGCAGGCTGTGTCAATACACTTCAGCAAAAAGCAGCAGGGCTGGGGGCTAGAAAACCTTTGACTCATTTGATTGGTGTAAAAGTGAGACAACATAGACCCAGAAGAAGGTTTGTGGGTTATCTCTGAGGGGGTCTATACTACCTGATTTGTTTCATTTAAAAAGTTAAACCCTGGAGGGTATTGTTCTTGAATTGAGTGTATCCAAAACAACTTTTTATGAATGTATCAGGTTCTAAAGGAAGAGAGGGACAACTAGTGAATAATAAATGTAATACTTGGTCTTCTGAGACTAATCCAGTCCACAATGTTTCTGATAGAGAAAACTCTTCAGATTTTGTTTGCTGGCCTACAACACCGTGAATTTTTTCAAAGTCAGGTAAGTAAATTTTAGGAAGGGCTGCAGACGAAATATATTAAAGGAAAGGAGCATGTCAAAGGGCTCACTTTTTCATGCTGTCTTTCCCTTTTCTTCTTTTTTTCATTTCCTAAACAAGATTAAATTGAGGTAAGCATGGAGACAAGGAATAAATTATACCAAGGTCAATGTGAGGAAAAGCTGAAGAAAGAGAGCCAAGATAAAATTTATCCTGATATAAACTTTATCCCAAACAGAAGAATAAAGCTTAATAAATAAGAGGCAACCAAAAGTAAGGTTTAAATTAAAACAGGTAGAATGCGGGATGGTTGGAAAAAAAATTGACAATTACAAGGTCCCTAAACGATTCTCAACAGTATCACCTGATTAACAGTTCTTTGAGTATGGCAGGCTGTGCTCTGGTAATTCTATCTCTTAGGCATCTGTAAGAACAAGATTTTCAGTGCTTACTATCTAAGCCGAGATTCCCCTGTCTCTCAGTTACACCAACATATTTTGCAAAACATTTCAAAACCTCATGATTTTTTTCCTGGAAGGAGATGAATTCTCCTTCAATTTGTCTCACTTCCTTGGCAAGCTGCCAGCATTATTGATTTTCATTTCCAGAAACAGTATCTATGTGAAGTAATATTGTGATTATGTTATTGACAGCACGTTCAATTATGCTGTTCTTACCATGTTCATTTGTAGTATAATGTCTCTGAAATAGATTCTGTCATTTTAAAGGCCCTTTGGGAAATTTTTGTAAAGGATGTGCAGAAGCCTTTTTTGGTTTCTAACTTCCTGCCTACGTTCAGTTTGTGATCACCCACAGGATTTTATCTCTCTTTGTCATGTTGCACACCTTCTCTTGCTGTATTATGCCTCCATGGGCATATTTCTCATCTTACTGGGATACAGGCTCCTTACAAGATCATTTGCCTCATGCAAACCACCAAGTATAGTGCTTTGCACTCTATATTGGTTAACAATAAGATCAATGCAGCAATTAATACATTTTGGTGAGGCAGTGGAGAACAGTATTTTAATATGTGGTTCTGGAACTACAGCATCTGGATTTGAATCCCAGTTCTGTCCTTTATGGGTTGTGTAATCTTGGGCTATTTACTACTCTGACCCACAGTGTTCTTATCATTAAAAGCAGAAGAGTACATTACTCATAGGGCTGTCTGCCATGTTAAAATGAGATAAAATGTAACAAGATTCAGAACAGTAACTGGCATAGAGTATGCACTCAATAAATGTTAGGTATGTAATAGCTAGATTGCATGCCTTGCTTTCAAGGCAACTTTATCATGTAATTAGCAAAACATAAAAGGAAATCAAAAAGCTTAGGATTTTTAGAAAAAACTGGCCAGTGATAAGCTGGAATAACCAAGACTTGTATAAAAACTATTGTTTGTAGACATATTTCTGGGAATATGGTGCAGTACATATTCACAGAGACCACTAAGAAAGGAAGAAATTGGTTAATTGACAAAAAGAATTATTATGCATTATAATGATGAAAAAGATAACTATCTCAATGTAACCATCACACATTGTATACAACTATTGGACATCAACTTTGTACCTGAGTTCTATGTATTATACATTATATTTAACTAAATAAATAAATACAAGGAAAGCTGATAAAATCTTTTTTAATGGCTCAACCAGCTCAAATGCAAATAAATTTGTGAAAGTACAAAGCTGACAAGAAAACACAAACCCTAGAAGGTAGTGAACTGGGGCCAGCATTTTTCCAGGAGGGATCTACTGATGCCTGATGGCCTAAGGCCCGGGTTTTAATGGACATATGTATATGGGGAGGTGAGAAAACTCTGTGTGTGTCTGGATAAGAGACAAAACCCCACACCACTGAAACAGGGACTCCCAAAAGGTAACACTCTTGGAAAGAATAGAAAAAATCTGCCTCACAAAATCAGACAGGAATATGCACAGTTTTCTCAGATTTAGATGGGAGACAGAGAAAAAGGAAAAAAGAGGGAGGAGAAAGGGAGGTTTCAGTAATGGGCCACAATAATCAACCACATTGTATATTTTCAAAATAAAATAAATTTTTTTTTAAAAAGTGTCACTGACCAAAAGATGATTAGGAATCTCTGTCTTAGAAAATATACCTCATTAATATCTCTGATTTGAGAAAAGAAAAATACACACATGCAAGGAAGGAGCATCATGGATCTTTCAACCACCTATAGTTTAATTTCTCAGGGGCTTTCCTGGAGTCATTAAGTTGCTTAAGTCACATCCATTTCCAAGCTTCTTCTTGGTGTGTGACTTTTCCCACCCTCCTCCTACATTATTTTTTCATCTCTCCAGGGTTTCTGATAGCAGAAAGGCAGTTACAGAATTATCAATACTCCTCGATTTTCCATTAATTGAATGTAAGTTCTCAAAGATATTTTAAAGATCACCTAAAGATATTTTAAACAGTATCCTCATTATACACAGGAGGCCCAGCATAATTCAGGAGTGGCTCTAAGCACGGAGTGAATAACACATTCATGCCTGAGTAGAATTGTCCTGTTTGACCGTATAGAGAAATGACATTATTTTCCTCATTTGGCCTATCTCAAAAGGCTCATATATTTGCAAAATCTGGCATTAGAAAATAAAATTAATATATTTTAGGTGGTATCATACTAATGATGATTTAGTGTCTTTTGTCAACATAGACAGAATAATAATATTTACTAAAGAGAACTTTTTAGTTATGTTTGGTGAACATACATGAATAGCAGAAACTCACTTAACCTTGATGATTTAAGGTTGTATATTTTGCCAGCAGATGGAAAATAAATTAACTATATATCTTTTTCCTTTTTTGAGAATAAAACCATTTCCTTCTCTCACCTTTTCCCCAGCAGATGGCATCAAGCAGATCTATCCAAGGAGACAGAAACTACACTTCTGTGGCCGTGTTTATTCTCCTGGGACTTTCAGATGAAAAAGAGCTGCAGCTCATCCTCTTTCCAGTCTTCCTGGGCATCTACCTTGTGACCCTGATGTGGAATCTGGGTCTTATCATTCTCATCAAGATCAACTCCAACTTGCACACACCCATGTACCTTTTTCTCAGTTCCCTGTCATTAATAGACATCTGCTGTTCAACTTCCATCAGCCCAAGGATGCTCTCAGACTTCTTAACAGATGAGAAAACAATTTCCTTCATGGCCTGTGCCACTCAGTATTTTGTCATTGCTTGGATGGGTCTGGCTGAGTGCTGCCTCTTGGCAACCATGGCCTATGACCGCTATGTTGCCATAGGTAGCCCTCTGCAGTACTCAGCCATCATGGTCCCTGGCCGCTGTTGGAAGTTAATTGCTGTGGCCTATGGGACTGGTTTCCTTAGCAGCTTGGTTGAAACAGTCCCTTGCTTTCATCTCTTCTACTGTGGACCAAATATTATTCAACATTTCTTCTGTGATGTACCTCAGGTTATTTCTTTGTCTTGCTCCAATCCCTTCATCTGCCAAATGACTGTTTTTCTTGTAGCTATTTCTGTGGGTTTGGGTTCTTTGCTTGTTATCCTCTTATCCTATGGTTTCATTGCAGCTTCCATCCTGAAAATCTCCTCAGACAAAGGAAGTGCCAAGGCCTTCAACACCTGTGCCTCCCACCTGGCTGCTGTGATACTGTACTATGGCACAGCCCTCTCTGTGTACATGCATCCCGGCTCTGGCCACTCCATCAAGCACAAGGTGCTGTCCATTTTCTATATTATCTTTGTCCCCATGTTAAACCCTCTGATCTATAGTCTGAGGAACAAGGTGATCAAAGAGGCCCTCAAAAGGGTGATAAAGAGGTGGTGCATTTACTTTAGTAAGAAAAATGTTTGGGCAGCTTTTATTATCACTATCAGAAAGAGGGAAGTAAGAATATGTAGGTGACCTTTTCAGAACACAAGAATATCTATGTAAACAAAAGTGTGAATCTGGCTTCCTTGATTCTTGGTGTCATTGTGTTTACCTGCCCCTACCAAGTGATCTGTCTCATGCAGTGCCACGAACATTAAATACCATTTAGAAAGTCAGTTTTTGTGATTAGAATACAGGTAGACTAATCCCTAAAAGTGATTATGTTTTTCAAAACAGAGATGCTGCTAGATACGATTTGTAGAGAAATGACAAGAACCCAGGATGCTGTTCATCCTATTCTTTTCTTCACACAATTTGTTATTTCATTTTTATAAGTTCCAATAAAAGTAAAACCAATTTGTGCATAAAATTAAGTATATAATTATTAAATATATTTTTTAGTTTATTTTTTGAATTGAAACATAATTTTTTATACTAATTTATGGGGTGTAGAATTTACTATCAGAATTTGTGCACAATATATGATGATCAAGTCAATATTATTAGCATGTTCATTATTAGAAATAAAAATTATTCTTTGTGTCCCTCACCCAGTTATTCCCTAGCCCTGCTCCCACTTTTCCACCTCTATTAACTATACATCTACTCTCTCCTTCTGGAATTTCAACATTTTATTGTGGTATTTCTTTCTTTCATAGCTCCCTCTTGTGAATGAGGACATGAGGTATTTCCCTTTCTGTGCCTGGCTTATTTTTAAACATCCACCAATTATGTTTAATTACTAAACGTAATTTTCTCCAAGCTCATACATATTGCTGTGAATGGCAGAATTTCATTCTTTTTTATGATGAGTAATATTCCAGTATGTATGTATGCCACATTTTCCTTATCCAGTCATCTATCTTTGGATATTTATGTTGGGTCTGTATCTTGGCCATTATAAACAGAACTGTAATGCACATGGAAGTACAGGTATCTCTTCAACATGATGATTTATGCACTTTTGTAAATTTACCTAGAAGTTGGATTGCTAGATTACATGGAATTTCTATCTATAGTTATTTGAGAAACATCCATAATGTTTTTAAGTAATACCAAATTTTCTCAAAATATTCCAAAAAGTCATAGAGAAGAGAATACACTCAAACTGATTTTACAAGACAAGATCACCCCCAATACCAGAGAAAAAAAGACACAGGTAAAGAAAACCAAAGGCCAATATCAGTGATGAACATAGACGCAAATTTCCTCAACAAAATTCTAGTGAACTATATTCAGAATTTCATTAAAAGGATGATTCACCATGTTCAAATAGGATTTATTACTGGGATGCAATTATGGTTCAACATACACAAATCAATAAATGTGATCTACCACATTAACAGAATGAAAGACAAAAACCACACGATCATCTCAAAAGATGTAGACAAAATATTTTACAAAAAACAACATCTTTTCATGATAAAAGCTTACAACACATTAGGCATAAAAGGAAAATAACTTAACACAATAAAGACCATAAATTACAAGCCCTCACCTGACATTATACTCAATAATAAAAAGTTGCACTCTTTTCCTCTAAAATCAGGAAAACAGACAAAAATTCCAAGTCTCACCACTTCTGTTCAACATAAAAGGCATCCAAATAAAAAGGATGAAGTGAAATTTTCTTTCATTGCTGACCACCTGATATTATACACAGAAAATCCCAAAGACTTCACCATATACTATTAGAACTGCTAAATACAGTAAACTTTCAGGACAAAAAATCACCTTACAAACATCAGTAGTGATTCTACAAATTAAAAATGAATGAAAAAGAAATTAAGAAAACAATTATCTTTATAATAGCACAAAACCCAAAATACTCAGGGGTAAATTAAACAAAAGTGAAAGATCTGTATACCGACAGCTATAAAACATTAATGAAAGAAACTGAATAAGACACAAATAAATGGAAAGATATCCTGTGTGCATGATTTGGAAAAATTAGTATGTTCATACTACCGAAAGCAATCTAAAGATTTAATGCAATCCATGTAAAAATTCCAATGTCATTCTTCACAGAAACAGAAACAGGTCTAGTTTCATTTTTCCACATATGGATTTGCAGTTTTCACAGCACCACTTATGTTCTGGTTGCCTTTGTCCAAGATCAGTGAGCTGTAAGTGTGTGGGTTAATTTCTGGTTCTCTATTCTGTCCCACTGGTCTGTCTGTATTTATGTCAGTACCATGCTGTTTTTGTTACTATAACTTTGGAGTATAGGTTGAAGTAAACTAATGTAATGCCTCCAGTTTTACTTTTTTGTTGTTCAGAATTGCTTTGGCTATTGAAGGTCTTTTGTTTTTCCACATAAGTGTTACGATTGTTTTTTCTATTTCTGTGAAGAACGTCATTGGTATTTTGATGGGGACTGTCTTGAGCCTATAGATCAGTTTGGGTAGTATGGACATTTTCACAATGTTCCTTCTTCCAATCCAAGGGCATGGAATGTCTTACATCTTTTGATGCCCTCTTTAATTTCTTTCAGCAGTAATTTGTAGTTTTCATTTTAGAGATCTTTCATCTCTTTTGTTAAATTGATTCCTAGGTATCTCTTTTTTTTTGAGATTAGGTTAAATGGGCTTCCCTTATTCATTTCTTTTTCTGCTAGTTTGTTACTGGAGTACAAAAATGTTACTGATTTTTGCATGTTGATTTTATGTCTTGGAACTTTACTGAAGTCTTTTATGAACTCTAAGAGTTTTTTCATAGAGCCTTTAGCTTTTTCTCTATATAAGATCATGTCATCTGCAAATAGAGACAGTTTCAATTTGTCTTTTCAAATCTAGATGTCCTTTATTTCTTTTGCCTGATTGTTCAGGGTATTACTTCCAATACCATGTTAAATAGGAATGGTAATTGTGGGCATCCTTGTCTTCTTGTCCTTAGGATGATATTGGTAGTGGGTTTGTCATATATGGCTTTTATTGTGTTGAGATACTTTCTTCTATATCTAATTTGCTAAGAGTCTTTATTATGAAGCAATGTTAAATTTTGTCAAATGCTTTTTCTGCATCTATTGAGCAATTATATATTTTTTTTGTTCTTGATTTGGTTGATGTGGTGTATCACATCTATTGACTTTCGTACTTTGAACAATCTTTGCATCTATCAATATGTTTGGTTATATATCCTCTAGTGGGATTGCTGGATCATATGATAAATATTTGAGAGACCTCCATACTGTTTTCCATGATGACGGTACTAATTCACAGTCCCACTACTAGTGTAGAAGTGTTCCCCTTTTCTGCATCCTCACCAGAATTTGTTACTCTCTGTCTTTTTGATAGTAGCCCATCTACCTGGGTGAGATGATATCCCAATGTGGTTTTGTTTTTCATTTCCCTGATAAATAGCAATGTTAGCATTTCTTAAGATATTTATCTGCCATTTGTATATCCTGTTTTGAGAAATATCTATTGAAATCCTTTGCCCATTTTTTTATTGTGAATAATCATGAGATACAAAGCCGATTGTCACCCCACATGCTCATCATGTGAGGGCCAGATTCATACTGGAAGCATACTCATTACCACAAATCCCATTTGTACCCTGTGTCACACAACCAATTGTCCCCAGCCTGCCAGTCCCCGTGTCACACAGCCAACTGTTCCCAGCCTGCCCCCCCCCAGCCCTCCACACTTTGGAGCCCAAGAAATGTTCTCTCCCTCTGCAAGACCAATGCACTACTGTGGTCTTTCTTCCCTTCCTTCTTTCTCTCTTAGCTCCCACATGTGAGTTGAGCACACGTGGTATTTATCCCTCTGCACTTTGATTATTTGACTCCACATAAGTTTCTCCAGGCTTATTCATGTCGTTGCAAATGGGAACATTTCATTCTTTTTTATGGCAGAGCAGTATTGCATGGTGTACGGATACTACAGTTTCCTTATCCAGTCATCCATTGGTGGACATTTAGGTTGGTTCCATTCCTTGGCTATTGTAAACAGAGCTGTGATGAACACGGGAGTGCAGGTATCCCTTTGATTTGATGATTTCCATTCCTCTGGGTATATAACATCGAGCACATGTTAAAAAAAACAAATAATCCAATTAAAAAATGGGCAAAGGGGCTGAATAGACATTTTTCAAAGGAAATCATACAAATGGCAAACAGGTACATGAAAAAATGCTCAACATCACTAGTCATCAGGGAAATGCAAATTAAGACTACATTGAGATATGATCTCACTCCAGTTAGATTGGCTTAAATCAGAAAGGTGGTGAATAACAAATGCTGGCAAGGGCGTAGAGAGAAGGGAACACTTCTACAATGTTGGTGATATTGTAAATTAGTACAATGACTATGGAAAACAGTAGGGAGGTTTCTCAAACAAATACAGGTAGATCTTCCATATCATCCAGGAATGCCCCTTTTTAAATTACATTGTTGTTGTTGTTGTTATTATTATTATTATTATCATTATTTTACTGTTAAGGTCCCTGTATATTCTGGATATTAATCCTTGCCAAATGTATACATTGCAAATATCTCCAACTATTCTGTAGGGTGTCTTTTTACTCTTGTTTTTTTCCTTTGCTGTGCAGAAGGTTTTTAGTTTTTTATAATCCCACTTGTTTATTTTTCCCTTTGGTCTTTTGTGCTAGTTTCATTTTTCTACACATGGATATTCAGTTTTACCAGCAACATTTGCTGAAGAGTTTGTCTTTTCCCTAATGTATGTTCATGGCACTTTTGCTGAAGATTGGTTGGCTAAGTATGAGGGTTGATAACTGAGTTCTCTATTGTGTTCCATTGGTCCATGCATCTTTTTTTATGCTAGCACCATGCAGTTTTGGTTACTGTAGCTTTGTAGCATAGATTGAAGTCAGGAAGTATAATATCTCCAGCTTTATTTATTTATTTATTTATTTATTTATTTATTTATTTATCTCAGAGTTACTTTGGCTATTCAGTGTCTTTTGTTGTTCCATAGATATTTTAAGTTGCTTTTTTTTTTTTTTTTTTTTTTGCTTGAATCTGTAGATTGCTTAGGGTAATATGGATATTTTCAGAATGTTCATTTCTCTAAACCATGAACATGTAATGTCTTTCCATTTTTGGAGTTCTCTTTAACTTCTTTCCACACTCTTTTTCAGTTCTCATTGCAGTGATCTTCAACTTCCTTGGTTAGTGTGATTCCTAGGTATTTTATTTTTTTGGTATCTATTGTAAATGGACTTGCTGTCTTTAGTTCTTTATCTCCTTGTTTTTTGTTCACATGTGAAAACATTACTGTGTTTTGTGCATTGATTTTGTATCCTGCAACTTTACTGAACTTGTTTATCAGTTCTAGGAGTATGTTTCATTAGACTTCATAGGTTTTTCTATATACAGGATGATGTCACCTGTAAACAGAGACAATTTGATTTCCTCTTTACTTATTTGGATGCCCTTTATTTATTCCTTTTTCCTGATACCTCTGGCTAATACTTTCAATTACATGTTGAATATGAGTGGTGAGAGTGGGAATTCTTGTCTTGTTCCCATTATTAAAGAAAAAAAATTCAGCTTTACCCAGTTAGGATGATTTTGGTGATATACATATGTTTTCTCTTATATGTCTTTCATAGATGTTGAGATACCTTCATTCTATACCTAATTTGTTGAGAGTCTTTATTACAAAAGGATGTTGATTTTTGTCAAGTGCTTTTTGTGTCTTTTGACATAATCATGTGGATTTTTTCCTTGATTTTGTTGATGTGTTGAATAACATTTATTGACTTGCAGAGGTTGCATGATCCTTGCATCCCTGGGATGAATCCCACTTGATCATGATGCATAATATTTTCTATATGTTGTTGTATTCTGTTTCATAATACTCTGTTTAGGATTTTTGCATCTATGTTCATGAAGGATATTGGTCTCTTGTTATATCATTGATTTTGGTATGATGGTGATGCTGGCCTCCTTGAGTTTGGGAGAATGGCCTCTGCTTCAATTTTTTGGAATAGTTTGAAATTGACTGGTATTAATTACTCTTTAAAAGCTATTGTAGAATTCAGCAGTGAAGCCATGTGAAACTGGCTTTTCTTCGTTGGGAGACTGCTGATTACTGCTTCAATCTTACTGCTCGTTAGTAGCCTGTTCAGGTTTTCGATTTCTTCTTGGTTCAGTCTTGGTAGTTGGTATATGTCCAGAAATTTATCCATTTATTCCAGGTTTTGAAATTAGTTGGTGTACTGTTGTTCATAATAGTCTTTAATGAGTCTTTGTTATTTCTGTGGTATGAGTTGTAATGTCTCATTTTTCTTTTTAATTTTTGTTATTTAGTATTCCTTTCTTCCTTTTTTAGTGTGAAAAAAGAATTTTATTTAGACCACAGGACATAGGCTTAATACCTGTTAGGGTCTTGGGCTGCAAAACTAGAATTGCTTCTCATCCTATTCAATCTGGAGGAAAGAGATATTGAGGTAGAGTGGGGGGAAGTAGAACGTTTCCTTCTTGGTGTTTGTTTTGGTTAGACTGAATATAATTTGTTTTTTCGATGTTTTCTACACACTTTTCTCAGTACTTCCTTTTTTCCTCTTTGTCTTTGCCCTGTTCTATATGATTCTATCATTCTTTGTCTCCTAATCTTTTATTTCTTTAATCCAAGCAGCTGGAGTCATGAGAGAAGAAAAAGAACCTGTTTATGTTTCTATCTCCCTACTTCAAATCCCTTTTAGTGCACAGTCTTTCTGAACATGATTCTTCTATGAAGTCCCATCCAAAACGAAGGAAGGAAGGAAGGAAGGAAGGAAGGAAGGAAGGAAGGAAGGAAGGAAGGAAG
>NW_007734776.1:26882-81523 GCF_000696425.1 Galeopterus variegatus
GGAAGGAAGGAAGGAAGGAAGGAAGGAAGGAAGGAAGGAAGGAAGGAAGGAAGGAAGGGGGGAAGGAGGAAGGAAGGAAGGGACGGAGGGAGAAAGGAAGGAAGAAGGAAGGAAGAAAGAAAGAAAGAAAGAAAGAAAGAAAGAAAGAAAGAAAGAAAGAAAATACAGAATAAGAAAGTAGAGAATTGAGAACCCATTAGCTGTGCAGAGGCTGACTTAGATTTGCGGAGAGTTTCCTACTTCCTGGCATTTATCCCAGGCAGAGATCTCTGAGGATTATTCCTATGTTCGTGTGCCATAATTTATTTTATGGGTAACGAGGTTGGAAGTAATGCCTATATCAACTGAGTGGTTCTTCCATAGTGAAAGAGGGTTTCTTGATATAAAAATGTCTCCAAAGATTAATAATTAAAAGGGAGTTCATGGAGCCTAATTAAGGGACCAATTAATAGAGTTGGTCTCCCTTCTATCACCCAGGAGGGAGGTTATTTACAGCTTTCCTGGTTATAATGACTCCTTCTTTGTTGTGGGTTGTGCTTTCAAGTCCTCTCTTAGATGTGATGGAGAAGGCTCATAAGCATGTAAGGCCTCCCTCTTCCACAGCTGTACAATTTCTGAAGGAAATGAGTGAGTCAAACATTACTAATAGTCGACTATGTTCTCCTCTCAGAGTA
Source organism: Galeopterus variegatus (assembly GCF_000696425.1). Classification (NCBI taxonomy): domain Eukaryota; kingdom Metazoa; phylum Chordata; class Mammalia; order Dermoptera; family Cynocephalidae; genus Galeopterus; species Galeopterus variegatus. The sequence continues at coordinate 27,557 of NW_007734776.1, forward strand.
CTGATGGAGTGAAACACTCTCAGAAGCCTGAACTAAAATATCTGTTGGTCCAATCTGAACACCTAGATATACTACAAAGTAAAAGGAATTGGATCACAGGACAAGAAATCTTTCTTTGAATTCTGAGGTGAGTCACTAGGGATTCTGCTCTATGGAATATCAAGGGCTTAGGATCCAAACAGAATATCCTATATAAACAAATAGCTCAGTGTCATCATCCATGAAGTCTAAGTTTAATGAGGGGTCACTTTCCATGACACCTTGTTGACTTATTTATTTAGTTGTTAAGTACAGAAATCTCATTCAAGTCACTTCAAAAAAGCATTAACAGATGACTTCTCCTTTCCATAACTATTTAAAGACAAAGTGAGTTAACAGTAACACCAATTGTAAATAGACAGAGGGATATTGACCTGCCTGAGTTCAAAAACTCTATCCAGACAAAGTTATAATCACAACTAACAAAACATTGAAGACAGAAAGTCCCAAACATGGTTAAATGTGTGTCACAGGATGGGTCAAGGAGTGACTTACTGTACCTCACAACACAGGAACACCCATGGGGTAGGAGTGGGGCCCTGGAGGGGTGACACTGATGAGATGGGGGTGGGGGTCTGGAGAGTCTGGCTGATATGTTAACTGTGGTGCATAAAACTGAATCTTTCGAAGGGGAGGAATGAGTGCAGAAGATACAAATATCCACCCTCTGGGGATCTTATCTGTGCCAGTAGTTCATACTGTGTTCTTCCTTTCTGTCATACATTCCCTGTAAGGACTAGTGGGAGCTGGTAGGGCTGCTGTAAATGTAGCCTGACCGTGGTGAGTTGTACTTAGAGTGTAGTGAGTAGCCTTCTTGTTTCCCTTGGTATGAGGAGTCATACCCAGAACCTCTGCCTTAGCCCCCCTGTAGCCCTGCATTGTAGGATGACCCTCCTGAGCCATAGCTGTTCCTGCTACTTTGGCCTCCACTACTGAAGCTGAACTTGTTCTCCTAATTGTAGTTCCAGCTGCACCCACTACCTGGGGATCTGTAGGAGTTGGAATATGTGGAGTAATCGCCATGTCCATGGATATAGCATTTCTTCTTCCATTGCAGCAAATCTGTAGAAGGATGATGTAACTAAGCAGTCTGCATCAACACACTTCAGCCTAAAGCAGCAGGGGTAGGGGCTGGAAAACCGTTGACTAATTGATTTTTCCTTAAAGCCAGACAACATAGACTCAGAGGAAGAGGTGTGAGTTACTTTTGAGAAGCCTGATTTGTTTCATTTAAAGAGTTAAATTTGAGCTGTCTAAATAAGACTCCATGGAGGGTATTGTCCCTGAATTGTGGGTATCCAAAACACCTTCAATGAACAAGTCAGGTTCATCCTATTGAAAGACCACTAGTCAATAATAAATGATCTTCTGAAACTAAGCCAGTCCACAATGTTCCTGACAGACAAAATTTTCCCAATTTTGTTTGCTGTCCTACAACATGTTGAACTTCTTTAAAGCCAGCTAATTAAATATTAGGAAGGGCTCTGGATGAAATATTGTAAAATAAAGGAACATGTCAAAGGGGCTACTTTGTCATGTTAACTTTCCATTTTCTAGTTTTTTAATTTGCTGAGCAAGATTAAATAGAGGTAAGCATGGAGAAAAGGAATATATTATAACAAGAATGGTGTGAGAAAAAGCTGAAGAGAAGCAAGATAAGCTCTATCCCCAAATATACTTTATCCAAAACAGAAGTAATCTTAGGAGTCCTTGTTAAATAAGAAGCAATCAAAAATAAGGTTTGAACATAAGTGGAAGAATATGGGATGGATGAGAAAAACAACGTGGCAATTAAATGGTGCATAAAAGATTCTCACTAGTATGACAGGATCAACTTAGTTATTTGTGTATGCAGGGATTGCTGTCGTAATTTTATCTCTTAGGCATGTGTAGGAATAACCTTTGCAGTGGTTACCATCTAAATGCAGAGATTCTCTTGTCTTTCAGTTGCACCAGCACATTTTGCAAAGCATTTAAATACCAAATTAGTTTTTCTTCCTGGAAGAAGATGAATTTTCCTTCAATTTGTCTCACTTCCTTGCCAAGCAGTTAGCATGACCACTTTTCTGTTCATTTACTGAAACGACATCTATGTGAAGAAATAGGTGATTGTGTTATTGACAGCAGCTACAATTGCATTGTTCTTACCATGAGGATTTGTACAACAATGTCTCTGAAATAGACTCTGGCATTCTGGAGATCTTTGTGAGAAATTGTTACAAAGAATGAGCAGGAGCCTTCTCTGGTCTGTAACTTCTTGCTTACATAGAGGTGATTACCTGATTTTATCTCTGTCTTTCTCATGCCACACATCATCTCTGGCTGTATTATGCCTCCGTGAGCACATTTCTCATCTCATTGAGCTATAGGCTCATTATGAGATTCTTTGCCTCATGCAAACCACCAAATATAGTGCTTTTCACTCTCATGGTATTTAGAAAAAGATTAATATAACAATTAACACATTTTAGTGAGACATTGGAGAGCAGTGTTTTAGGATGTAGGTCTGGAGCTAGAGCATCTGGATTTGAATCCCAGTTCTTTCCTTCATGGGTTATGTAACCTTGGGCTACTTATCAGTCGGACTCACAGCCTCATTATCATTGAAGGCAGAATCATAAGAATACATAACTCACAGGGGTGTTGACCAAATTAAAGTGAGATAGAATATAAAAGAATTCTCAATAGCACCTGCAATAGAGTATGCACTTAATAAATGTTAGCTACCTAACACCATGCCCTCCTTTTAAGGCAAATTTAATTATATTTTGAATGAAAAATATAAACAAGTCAAAGAGGTTGCAATTTTTAGAAAAACTGGCTAGTGAAAAGCTGGAGTTACCAAGACTTGGATAAAAACGTTACCTGTAGCCATGTTTCTGGCAATATGGCCAGTTATACATTCAAAAAAACTACTAAGAAAGCTAGATATAATCTAAAACACAGTTTTTAAATGGCTAAGCATGTGGGGAAGCAAATAAATTTGTGAAAGAACAGATGACAAGAAAACACAATCCTCAGAAGGTAGTGAACTGGGGCCAGCATTTTCCCAGGAGGGATCTACTAAACCCTGATGGTGTAAGGCCTGGGTTTTAAGGGAATGTTTATAAGGGGTAGGTGTGTATGGTAGGATAAGAGACTTCTCCCCACACTACTGAAAGAGGGCCTCAAAAGGGTGACACTCTTGGGAAAAACAGAATAAAAACAAACCCCAGAAAATGAGTCAGAAGTACACACAACTCTCTAAATCTTGGATGGGAGGCACAGGAAACGAAAATATTCTCACGATAACTTATTTTCTATTGTACCATAGTTGATTGTACATATCTGTGAGGACAGAGTTGAGTATCAATACCCATGTGCAATATGTGATATTAGAATCAGGAAAATTAGTATATTCAACAACATACAATGTAATCGTTCTTCGTGACCCTCTACCTGTTCCTTACTCACCTCAGCTTCCTCCTCCAAACACTTGGCAACCTCAGTTTTGTTCTCTTCTTTTGAAAGATCAATGTATTATTGGGAATTGTTATATGTTTCTTTCTTTTTTTTTTTTTTTTACAATTTATTTTCTGATTTTTCAGCTCCTACTTATGAGTGTGGACATGTGGTATTTCTCTTTTGGTGCCTTGCTTATTTCACTGAACAGGATTTTCTCTAAGTTCATCTGTGTTGCTGTAAATGGTAGTATTTCCTTCTCTTTTATGGCAGAATAGTATTCCATTGTATAAATATAACACATTTTCCTTATCCAGTTATCTGATAATGGGCATTTAATTTCATTCCAACTCTTGGCTGTTGTAAATAAAGCTGCGATAAACATGGGAGTGCAGGCATCCCTTCAACATGATGATTGCCATTCCATTGGGTGTATACCCAGCAGTGGACTTGCTGGATTGTATGGCAGTTCTGTCTGTAGGTCTGAGAAATCTCTACACCATCTTCTATAATGGCTGTAGCAATTTACAGACCCTCCAATAATGTAGACTGCTTTCCCTTTCCAGGCATCCTTGCCAGAATTTATTTTTCCATCTTTTGGAGAATAAGCAGTATATGTGAAGTGAAATGATATCTCAATGTAGTTTTGATTTGCATTTCTCTGATGCTAAGTGATGTTGAGCATTTTTTCATGTGTCCATTGGCCATTTATATATCTTCCTTTGAAAAATATCTATTCAACTCCTTTGCCCATTTTTCAATTAGGTTACTTGTTTTGTTACTGTGAAGTTGTTTGAGTTCCTTGTATATGTTGGATATTAGTCTTTTGTCATTTGCATAGTCTGCACATAGTTTCTGCTAATCTGAGGGTGGTCTTTTCACTATGTTGATTGTTTCTTTTGCTGTGCAGAAGCTTTTTAGTTTGACATGATCCATTAGTTTACTTTTCCTTTTACTGCCTGTTCTTAGGGGGTCACATTCATAATGTCTGTGCCCGTTGATACTTCCTGATTTGCTTCCCCTATGTTTTCTCTTAGTAGTTTTATGGTTTCACATCTTATATTTAAATTTTTTATCCATTTTGAGTTTATTTTTTAATATGGAAAGAGGTATGGGTCTAGTTTCATTCTTCTACTTATGGATGTGTAGTTTTTCCTGCACCATTTACTGAAGAGAAAGTATTTTCCCCAGTGTATGTTCATGGTGCCTTTATTGATGATGATTTGGCTGTAGGTTTGTGGGTTGGTGTCTGGGTTCTGTATTCTGTTCCATCGGTCTGAGAGTCTTTTTATGCCAGTACCATGGTGTTTGGGTTACTATAGTTTTGTAGTATAATTTGAAATCAAGCAGTCTTATGCCTCCAGCTTCATTCATTTTTTTGCTCAGCATTGCTTGGTCTGTTAAGTATATTCTTGTTCCATATGAATGTTAGGATTGGTTTTTCTACTTCTGTGAAGAATGTCATTTGTAATTTGATGGGGATTGCATTGAACCTGTAGATTGCTTTGGGTAGAATGGACATTTTCACAATGGTTAATTCTTCCATTCCAAGAGCCTGCAATATCTTTTCATTTTTTGTGTGTCCTCTTTATTTCTTTCAACAGTGATTTGTAGTTCTCATTTGTAGAGCTAGGGCTGGGTCTGGTGCTCAGAGAGTCTAGCTCTAGCTTTACAATTGGTGTAGTCAGCAGGATTCTGATCAGGTACAAGAGCCAAAAAGCCATTGGAAGAAGGAGGAAATGTGGCTACTTTGGACATGTTGTTCCCCGTGGCCACTTTCCTGTTGACTGGGATCTGGCTGCTGCTTGCTGTGATGCAAGGCCTCATAGTCCAGGCACTGAAGCAGAAAGCCCCTTGAGAAGGTGTGGCAGTGTGGCTGTCTTTGTGTGTGTGGTGCCCAGTGGCCACTTTTCTGCTGACCAGAGTCTGGCTGCTGCTTACTCTGTTGCAAGTTGATCAAGATTTGAAACAGAAAGCAGAGTTGTTGGTGGATGACGTGCAGCTACTGGAAGATTCAAAGAGGAAAGCAGAGTTGTTGGAAGCATGGATAGATGTCCTGGAGGATGACATGTGGTGACTGGCCACTCCTGCTTCTCACACCAGGGACCCAGTGGTGAGTTGGGGGAGACCATGCATCCCCAGGCACAACCTGTCATGCATCAGAAAGTGAAACATGAGCAGCCTATGGGACCAGGCAGATGACCCGTGGGCAATCCACAGGTGACCCAATTTACCACCTATCTACCATATGCCCAGGTTGAGTTAGTTGACATTTGGAGACACTTTTGGCAGAAACAGGGGTAGCCCTTTGTTTCTTGGATATTGCAGTTATGGGACCTCATGGTGGATAGTGTGATATGCCCTGGTGAGGAGATAGAAATATTGGCCTCTATCACCATGCACCCATCCCTGAGGCAGTGGCTGCAGAATAGCCACAGGTATGCACGAGGGCCAGGTAATCACTCCCTAATGGATTGGGTGAGTGCAGCTTCCCAAACTGTGTCGGCAAATGTTGGAGAACTGCCCAAGATTGTTAGTAAATGGAAAATGCATGCAGAGGTAGTCCAAATAATTTGAGAGCTGGGAATGCAGCAGTCCAAGTTTAATGTGAACACTTGTGGCCCGGATGATGAAAACTTTACAGGCAGCATGAGAGACATAGTGCTGCAGAATGCCCCATTAATGTCCTTTGGGTCACTGATGGCCATACTGGCCCCATACATTGGTTGTCCTATACATGGGGTAATGACCATGATAGCCAGCTTGGATGAAGCAGAGGATAGGAGATAAACAAAAGGTGTCTGAAAGGTGGCTAAGACCAAACTCCCAAGAAATACTTTTGATTTTATCCAGAAGGGACCAAGCAAGACTAGCCATAATCACATGTGGCCTGACTTGCTTGCAGCAGGATTTGATAGCAAGAAAATTGACTGGCAGCCAAATGCAGTTCTGTTTGCCTTGTGGTAGTAATTGTGCCCTGAACAGCTTTTGACTAAGGAGCAGGCCAAGGTGCTTGTCTTTGGGAGCAGGTGAGGACCAGAGGCCTCATGCTGGATTGGCAATGATGAAGCTGATGCACTGGCTAGGGTAAGATGGCTGGAGAGAGCTCCAGCAGCTGATGTAGCTGGTGGATACATTGGAGAATGCAGCATGCTGGCTGCAAGACCGGGTTGTTGATGGCTTGCCAGGTGCCACATAAACCTGAGAAAAAGTGCCGCTGATGGGCAGATGTGCTCCTGATGAGCAGACGGGTGTCCCTGATGGGCAGATAACTCATGTGAGAGTGCCCCTGACACAGCGGCAGGTGGATCTTGTGGGACCACTGCCAAATTCAGACAGTTACTTGTCTTCTGTTTGTATGGACTTGTGGGGCTCCAAACCATATAAGATAGCTATTCCTACAACCATCATTTTTTAGGATGGCAAACCAGCATGTATCTTACCAGAGGGGTGAGAACTTCCCCTGTTGGTACCAATAACCCTTCTGTCTTTTCGCCCATAGTGTTCTGGCTGTAGACACTGCAGCAGAGTCAAATGGGTACATACATACATTGGCGTGATCATCTACTGAATATGCACTGAACTTCACATCGGTATGACTACAAGATTCCCATGGAAAATCATACCAATGATGACTATTATTTGGACATCTGTGGCTAAAGGACAGAACTACAGGACAAGCCTTAAGGCATATTGAAAAGACAATAGGTTGTACAAATTTAAGGGTCATTTACTTGGTAAGGGAACATTGTGGAATATTTTGAGTGCATAGTTTGTACAGCAAGGGACCTTGAAGGGGTAGATTGTGGGGAACATAGAATAGTTTGGTCAGGCTCCCTCGAATCAGGTCTAGATGGGGGGTCGAGCAGCACAGTTCTTGTAAACAAGTTGTGCGTAGGTGGAGTTAGTGTGCATGTGCAGCCATATGTCTTTTTAGTTAATTGCTGTTGTGTGTTCTTCAGTTTGGGAAGCAGAGCTGGCTGACAGAGCTGATGTCTAAAAATAGAGCATGGTTACTCTGCCGGCAGCTGGTTAGTTTTCCTTTGGACTTTGCCAGTAACAGTTGAGTTTCTTCTTTGTGCTGCCTAGCTACTAGATGTGTTTGCAGAATAAAGCCTATTCCTACTTCAGCCAAGGCTCCAACGACTGTTTTTTCTGGTTATCTAGCTCATAGACCTGCGTGTGAAAGGTTTGTGAATGGGCTCAAGGGGTCTGTGAGCACCAGACCATAGCTCTAGCTTTATACCATTCTAGAGATTATTTGCCTCCTAGGTTAAATTCATTCACAGGTTTTTAATTCATTTTTTGGTGACTATTTTAAATGTTCTAGCTTTCTTGATTTCTTTTTCTGTGAGTTCATTGGTGTCATGTAAAAATGCTTCTCATTTTTGCATTTTGATTTTGTATCCTGCAGGTTTACTGAAATTATCAACTCAAAGAGGTTTTTTTGAAGAGTCTTTAGCCTTTTCTATACATGTGATCGTGTAATCTGCAAACAAGGACTATTTGAGTTCTTTTTTTCCAATATGGATGCCTTTTATTTCTTTCTCTTCCCTGATTACTCTGGCTAGTATTTCCAATACTATGTTATATAGGAGTGGTGGGAGTGGGCATCCTTGTTTAGTTCCCTTTTTCAAGAGTGCATCTTTCAGTTTTTCCCCATTCAGGATGATATTGGTCATGGTTGGTTATATATGGCTTTTACTTTTTAATGATACTCTCCCTCTGTACCTAACATGCTGAGACTTTTTATCAAGAATCAGTGTTGGATTTTGTCAAATTCTTTTTCTGTATCTATTGAAATAATAATATGGCTTTTGTCCTTGACTTTGTTGATGTGGTGTATCACATTTATTGACTTGACTGTGTTGAACCATTCTTACATCCCTGGAATGAATCCCACTTGATTGTGGTGTATATGTTTTCCGATGTGTTGCTGTATTCTATTTGCTAATATTCTATTGAGGAGTTTTGCATCTATGTTCATCAAGATATTGACCTGTAGTTTTCTTTTCTTGTTGTATCCTTGTCTAGATTTAGTATCAGGGTGTTGCTGTCCCATAGAATGAGTGTAGGAGAATGGCTTCTGTTTCAATTCTTTGGAATAGTTTGATGAGAATTGGCATTAATTCCTCTTTAAAGGTTTGTTAGAATTCCGCAGTAAAGCAATCTTGGCCTGGGCTTTTCTTTGTTGGAAGACTGCTGATTGTTGCTTCAATTTCATTGCTTGTTGATGGTCTGTTCAAGTTTTCTTTGTCTTTTTGGTTTAGTTTTGGTAGTTTTTTTGTGACCAGTAATTTATCCATTTCCTTCAGGTTTTCTAATTTGTTGGCATATTAATAGTGTCTAATGATAGTTTGCATTTCTGTGGTATCAGTTGCAATGTTTCCTTTTTCATTTCTAGTGTTTTTTTCTGTTTTTTATTTATTTATTTGTGTGTGTATGTGTGTGTGTGTGTGTGTGTGTGTGTGTGTGTGTGTGTGTGTGTGTGTGTAGGGTCTTTGCTCTTTATTTGGTTAAGCAAGGTAATCATTTGTATATTTTATTTCTCAGAAAATAAAATTTTTGTTTCATTAATTGTTTATTTCATTTTCTGGGTATCTATTTTATTTAGTCCTTCACCGATCTTTATATCTTACTGTGTACTAATTTTGGGATTGGATTGTTCTTGTTTTCCTAATTCTTTGAGGTGTAGAGGTAGGTGGTTTATTTGAAATCTTTCTATTCTTTTGATATAAACATTTATTGGAATAAACTTCTGTCTTAGTACTACTGTTGCAGCATCCCAGAAGTTTTGTTAGGATGTGTCTTTATTTTTATTAGTTTTGAGAATTTTTTTTATATCTTTTCTAATGTATTCTTGGATTCTGATGTTATTCAGGAGTGTATTGCTTAATTTCCATGTGTTCATGTAGTTGTTAGTTGGGGAGCCTTAACAAAACCCATTGCATAATTATCCAGTGACCAATTCATTTCCAAATTTTTATGTCCAGTCTCCCTTCCTTGGGGTACCAACGGCATTGTTTCTAGTAACAGCTAACAGTTTTGCAAGCTGCCATTCAGTTACTTTACAACTGGCTGCTTTAAGGAGACATTGGAGTTGGAATTTATGTTGAGTCGCTCTTTTTGTATAAGTATTTGCCATATTTTAAAAGACAAAGAAAGAGAAAAAGCAAGGATAGACATGAAGGTGATTTTAATAAAAAACAAAACAAAACAAAACAAAACAAACAAAAAAAGCTGTATTCAAAAGTGAAAGTGGTTGCAGTTTTCTGGGTACAGGGTTTAGAGTTTACAGAAACTTTTTAAAAGTGTCACTGACCCAAAGAAGAATAAGAATCTCTGTCCTGGAAAATATACCTCATTAATATCTCTGATTTGAGAAAAGAAAAATACACACATGCAAAGAAGGAGCATCATGGATCTTTCAACCATCTCCTGTTTAATTTCTCAGGGCTTTCCTGGAGTCATTAAGTTGGTTATGTCACATCCATTTCCAAGCTGCTTCTTGGTGTGTGACTTTTCCCACCATCCTCCTACATTATCCTTTCATCTCTCCAGGGTTTCTGATAGCAGAAAGGCAGTTACAGAATTATTGGTACTCCTTGACATTCCATTAATTGAATGAAAGTTCTCAAAGATATTTTAAAGATCACCTAGAGATATTTTAAACAGCATCCTCATTATACACTGGAGGCCCAGCATAATTTAGGGGTTTCACAAAGCATTAAGTTAATAACACATTTATGCCTGAGTTGAATTGTCCTGTTTCACCATGTAGAGAAATGACATTATATTCCTCATTTGGCCTATCTCCAAAGTCTCATATATTTGCAAAATCTGGCATGAGAAAACAAAAATTTAAGATATTTTACGTGGTATCATAATAATGATGATTTACCATCTTTTGCCAACATAGAGTATTTAGAATATTCAACACAGAATAATTATTAAAAAGAACTTTTTAGTTATGTTTGGGGAACATGCATGGATAGCACAAACTCACTCAACGGTGATTATTTAAAATTGTATATATTGCCAAATGCATGACTGAAAAAAAATTAAGTGTATTTTTTTTTTCTTTTTTGGAAATAAAACCATTTCCTTCTCTCACCTTTTTCCCAACAGATGGCACCAATCAGATCAATGGAAGGGGATGGAAACCACACTTCTGTGGACATGTTTATTCTCCTGGGACTTTCAGATGAAAAAGAGCTCCAGCTCATCCTCTTTCCAGTCTTCCTGGTCATCTACCTTGTGACCCTCATCTGGAACTTGGGTCTTATTATTCTCATCAAGATTTACTCTAACCTACACACACCCATGTACTTTTTCCTCAGTTCCCTGTCATTCATAGACCTCTGCTACTCTTCTTCCATCAGCCCAAGGATGCTGTCAGACTTGTTACAAGCTGAGAAAACAATTTCCTTCATGGCCTGTGCCACTCAGCTTTTTGTTGTTGCCTGGATGGGTCTGGCTGAGTGCTGCCTCTTGGCCTCCATGGCCTATGACCGGTATGTCGCCATCGGTAGCCCTCTGCAGTACTCAGCCATCATGGTCCCTGGCTGCTGTTGGAAGATGATTGCTGTAGCCTATGGGACTGGTTTTCTCAGTAGTTTAGCTGAAACAGTCTCTTGCTTTCATCTCTTCTACTGTGGGCCAAATATCATTCAACATTTCTTCTGCGATATACCTCCAGTTATTTCTTTGTCTTGCTCCAATCCCATCTTCTGCCAAATGATTGTTTTTCTGGTAGCTATTTCTGTGGGTTTGGGTTCTTTGCTTGTTATCCTCTTATCCTATGCTTTCATTGTAGCTTCCATCCTGAAAATCTCCTCAGTCAAAGGAAGTGCCAAGGCCTTGAACACCTGTGCCTCCCACCTGGCCACTGTGACACTGTACTATGGCACAGCCCTCTCTGTGTACATGAATCCTGGCTCTAGCCACTCCGTGAAGCACAAAGTGCTATCTTTTTTCTATCTTATCTTTGTCCCCATGTTCAACCCTCTGATCTATAGTCTGAGGAACAAGGACATCAAAGAGGCACTCAAAGGGGTGACAAAGACTTTGCATACTTACCTCAGCACAAATAACTTTTGGACAGCTTTTATTATTACTATAAGAAAGATGGAAGTAAGAATAGAAGTGACCTTTTCAGAACACAAGCACAGCTAGGTAAAGAAAGGTGTGAATCTGGCTTCCTTGATTCTTGGTGTCATTGTGTTTACCTGCCCCTTCCAAGTGATCTGTCTCATGCAGTGCCACCAACATTAAATACCATTTAGAAAGTCAGTTTTTGTGAATAGGATGCAGGTAGATTAATCCCTTAAACCGATTATGTTTTCTAGAATAGAGATGCTGATATATACTATATATGTAGAGAAGTGACAAGAACCCAGGATGCTGCACATCCTATTCTTTTCTTCACACTGTTGTTTCTTTCATTTTTCCTTATAAACATCTATTTATATTCCAATAAAAATAAAACCAATGTGCGCATAAAATTAAACATATCATTATTAAAAATATTTTTTAGTTTATATTTGAATTGAAGCATAATTGTTTATACTAATTTATGCGGTAGAGAATTGACCCAGAATTTGTGTACAATATATGATTATGGAATCAATATTATTAGCACGTTCATTATTACAGGTAAGAGTTATTCTTTGTGTCCCTTATTCAGTTACTCCCTAACCCTCCCCCTTTCCACCTGTGTTAATGATTGGTTTATTCTCTCCTTCTAGAATTTCAACATTTTATACCCCTTCCAGTAACATTACAGTTCAAAGACTCTTACTGTCCACACTTCATTATGAGTAAATTAAGCCTAGTGTGTTTAAACCAATGTGATAAGTATATAGAGAAGAGGGCATTACAACTAAAACTGCAAAGTCTGAACCCTTATCCATAGAAGTATGCTGTTTCTGAAGAAGCAAAATACCCTCGAAGTAAGACATTGCTGGTGCCAAGAATGAGCTGTGCCAGCCTCCTGTTTGAATGCTTTGGAGGAAGGCTTCCCTAAGAAGGCTTATATCATAACTTTATGGGCACACATGCATTGGCCTCCCAAAAATATTATCAGAATTACAAATTATGATATCATTTTCCAGATTGCTTTGGAGCTATTGTGTTAAATACATTAGTAAAAAGAGTTTGATTTGTTATTATAATAAAGGTAGGTAATTTTTCTTCAAGGTAAAGGAAGAAATTTAAAAAATCTATTTTCATGAGACTCAAACTTATTTAGAAAAGATGTAACTTATGCTTTCATAATTATCAAGCAGCAGTTGCAGAATGGATTATCAGAGGTCTTTTTAAAACCATTTTTTTAATTTACCATATCTGTCTTAGATATAATAATCTCATTTTAGGGGCCGGCCCGGTGGCGCACTGGATAAGTGCGCCGCTTGGAAAGCACGGCGGCGCTACCGCCCGAGGGTTCGGATCCCACATACAGACCGGTTCCCGCTCACTGGCTGAGTGAGGTGAGGGCGCAACACCGAGGGTTGCAATCCCGTTGCCGGTCCGCGGTCTGGTACGGGGGCAACACTGAGGGTTGCAATCCGTTGCCGGACACGGAAAAAGACAAAAGACAAAATAATAATAATAATAATAATCTCATTTTAAAAGCTATTTTTATTTATTTATTTATTTAATTTGAATTTATCACTATAAAATATAATTAATTTTCTTGTCCCTTTATCAATTCCTCCTTTTCCTCTCTCCCTCTCCCCCCTTCCCCCTATCGACATCATATCTGTTCATATGTCTGAATAAAATCAAGGAGCTGTTGTGATTGTTGTGTCTTCTTTCCCCACTCCCCCCATTCATTTGTTTATTTACTTATTTATTTTTATTACCTTCCACAAATAAGTGAGAACGTGCGATAATAATCTCAACATTTTATGACACTTTTTACAAATGTTGCCAGTCACCTTTTTAAATACCATTTTTAATTCTCATGAAACATCATGAATTAATTGAGAACCTTAAGCCCTGAGCAGGTACATGTTGACAATTCAAGAAAAAAGCTGGGGTGTTTTCATCAAAAAGATGGTGTATCCTTTGTGCCTTTCCAGTGCTCATTGGAGGGAAAGGTGGGCAAATAACAAAATGGTAATGTTATTATTTCACCAGAGTGAGCAATGTATTCTCTTGTCTTTTTCTGGTGTCAGGAGCATCGTGCCAATGATTGGGGGAGGAAATATTACAAAGATCACTCACTTAACCCTGCTGGGATTCTCAGATTTTTCCAGAACTCTAGTAGTGCTCTTTGTTATATTCCTGGTGATCTACAGTATGACTCTGACCTGGAACCCATGCCTCATTGTTTCAACAAAGAAAGATTCTCAATGCCATACACCCATGTATTTCTTCTTAGAAATATTTCCTATATAGATATCACCTATGTCACCTCCAAAGTCCCCAGGATGCTCTCCGACATCTTCCAGGAACAGCAAACCATCCCTTCCTGGGTTGCATCATGCAGAACTTCAACTTTTCAATGATGGGACTGAGTTAGTCTTGTCTTATGATTGCCATGGCTCATGACAGCTGAGTTGCCATTTGTAACCCATTGCTCTATTCATCAATTATGTCACCTACCCTGTGTGTTCTGGTGGTGTTGGGAGCCTATGTGGCTGAATTCTCTGCTTCTTTGTCTCAATTATGTGCTTTGTCTCAACTCTACTTCTGTGGCCCTAATGTCTTCAGACACTTCTTTTGTGACATGCCCCAACTGTTAATCCTATCTTGCACTGACACTATCTTTGTGCAGCTCATGGATGTTACGTTAACAATGATCTTTAGGATGGCAAACATCCTAGTTAACATGATATCTTATATCTATATTGTCAACTCCATTTTGATGATCAGTACATCTAAAGGCAGGTCCAAGGCATTCAACACATGTTCTTCTCATCTGACGGCTGTTTCCTTCTTCTATATCTCAGGTAACTTTGTCTATTTCAGTTCCAGTTCTGGTCGTTCCTCCAGCTTTGACCGATTTGCATCAGTATTCTACACTGTGGTGATTCCATGTAGAATCCCTTGTTTAGAGTCTGAGGAACAAGGAAATTAAAGATGCCTTGAAGGGGTTACAGAAGTAGACAGGGTACTGCTAAGGTCACAAATTCTGAGAGTCTGACAGACTTGTTCTGGCAGAATCACCTTAACCCACAATAATATGAAAATACATGAATATGAAAAAATTCATTACTGCCTGCAGACAAAGAAAGCTGAATTTGACACAGACATATACCAAATGGACCAACAGTTTACTCAATGCCATGGAAACTCAGTATCCTCAAGTCCTGGAGGCTTATTATTTTCACTCTACATCCTGGGTAGCCTCATCATTTATGTATCTATCCAAAAGTATCTGTGAAACTGCAAGGTTTAAAAACTGTTTAGTTCTTTTGGAAACTTCAGGATTCCAGCCCTAGAGAAGAAATGCCTGCAAGAGGCCCAGATGAGTCCACAAACCCATCTCCTAAAGATTCTGATGCAGCCTAATAAAGACATGGTAGTAGTCATTGGTTATTGTGTCTCTAAACAGATGGGAATGAACAGACAGAGGGGATCTATTTTGTTGCAGAGGAATAAAGGTACACATTGGCTTTGGTGTGCCTTCTGCAAAGACCAATCTGAGATAGCTGAGGTTTATCTACGACTCCTCTCAGTGTTGAATAGTTTTTTACCATAACCCTGTTTCCATCAGCTGTGGCCTAAGGAAGGTAATTTGAATCATGAAGCGTGATGGAAAAAATACGGACCATTTGGTACAATTTAATTATGAACTTGATGGATTAATTTGTTGCATCTAGAGCACATGGAGATTTATGATGGGAAATGATATTCAAAGTCCATGTCACAGTCAATAACAATATCTGATACTGTGGAACTCAGAAAACCTACCCTACATTGACAAAGCCAGTGGGATCATACTATCAAATTGTTTCTAATATTTCAAGCATCTATTTATTTAAGGTTGGTTTGAAGAGTTCAAGCATCTATTTATTTAAGGATGGTTTGAAGAGATCTATGTGAATTTACTGTAATAATAGTCACTGAATATTCAATATTGCTGAGAAGAAGAAATATGAGAAACTGGTTTTTAACCTATCATATTGCCTATGATCAACATTTTGTGTCCCAGAGTTTTATGGATGTGTAGGGTGATTCAATAGATGGAGTAAAATAACTGTTACTTTAATGCTGGTATTAACCAGGAATCTCCAGAGGCCAGGGAAGGAAATAATATAAACTGTGTTCTCATTTCTGGTCTTTTTTTTTTTTTGTTTTCTCTTTCTTTCTATCTTTCTCTTTCTTTCTTCCTTTCTTTCTTCTCTCTCTCTCTCTCTCTCTTTCTTTTTTTGAATATTCATGAAATACAGAGTGGATTGTCACTCCTCCTTCCCATGATGTGAGGGCCAGATTCATACTGGCAGCATATCCATTACCGGAAATTGCTTTTGTGCCCTTTGTCTGCACCCAATTAACACCAAGCTCCCTCAACCTCACCCTTCCCCCAGAGTCTACTTTGTAGCCCAAAGAATGTTCTCTCCCTCGGCAAGACCAATGCACTACTGTGGTCTTTCTTTCCTTCCTTTTTTCTCTCTTAGCTCCCACCTATGAGTGAGGACATATAGTATTTATCCTTCTGTGCTTTGCTTATTTCACTCAACATAAGTTTTCCCAAGCTCATCCATGTTGCAAATGGGAGTATTTCATTCTTTTTTATGACAGAGTAGTGTTCCATGATGTAGATGGACCACAGTTTCCCTATCGAATCATACATTGATGGACATTTAGTTTTTAGTCCTCTGGGGGAACAAATCTTTAAGATTGTGCTCTCTGCTGCGTGATCTATATTTTGTTAACTCTAATTTTATCAACAATGTCATACAATTTCTTTGGAAGTTTTTTCAATGACATTGTTGGTAGGATTAGAATTAAAAAGCTATAGTTTATTTTAATATCATTTAATAATTTTGTAAAACTAAAAATGTGTTGTATTTTTTAAAAAGTAAATGTTAGAAATTTCTAAATGGCAGTCTGTTGGAAATAAAAGAACAATGAATATGGGAGTGCAGGTGTCACTTCGACATGATAATTTCCTTCCTTTGTGTGTATACCCAGCAGTGGGATTGCTGGTTCGTATAGTAGATCTATCTGTGATTGTTTGATAAACCTCCAAACTTTTTTCTATAATGACTATTTTAAAATACAGTCCCACTAACAGTATAGAAGAGTCCCCTTTTCTCACATCCTTTTCTTCACATCATCACCAGCATTTGTTATCCTCAATCTTTTTGATAATAGCTCGTCTAACTGGGGTGAGATGAAATCTCAGTGTGGTTTTGATTTGCATTTCCCTGATCATTAGTGATGTTGAGCATTTTTTCACATACTTGTTGGACATGTGTATGTCTTCTTCTGAAAAATGTCTATTCAGCTCCTTTGCCCATTTTTTAATTGGGTTATTTGCTTTTTTACAGTGAAATTGCTTGAGTCCTTGTATATTCTGGAAATGAATCCCTTGTTGGATGTATAGTTTGCAAATAGTTCCTCCCATTCTGTAGGCTGTCATTTCACTCTGTTGATTGTTCCCTTTGATGTGCAGAAGCTTCTTCTTTTCTTCTTTTTTTTTGCTTGTGCTTTTGGTGTTTCTTTCATAAAGTCTTTGCCCAGTCTTACATCCTGAAGTGTTTTCCCTACATTTTCTTTTAGGAGTATCATACTTTCAGGTCTTATATTTAAGTCTTTAATCCATTCTAGTTGATTTTGGGACATGGCAAGATGTACAGGTCTAATTTGATTCTTCTACACACCCATTCGCTGAAGAGTTTGTCCTTTCCCCAATGTATGTTCTTGGTGCTGTTCCTGAAGATGAGTTTGCTGTAAGTACATGGGTTGATTTCCGGGTTCTCTATTGTATTCCATTGGTCCACATATCTGTTTATATGCCAGTAGCATGCTATTTTGGTTACTATAGCTTTGTAGCATACTTTAAAGTCAGGAAGTTTAGAGCCTCTGGCCTTACTTTATTTATTAATTTTTTGCTCAGTATTCCTTTTGCTATTTGAGGTCTTTTGTTGTTCCAATGAATTTTAGAATTTTTTTTTGCATTGAATATGTAGACCACTTTGGGTAGTATGGACATTTTCACAACATTAATTCTTCCAACTCATGTACATGGAACATCTCTCCATCTTCGGGTGTCCTCTTTAATTGCTATCAGCATTAAAAGAATTAAATTAGAAGAATCGTTTATCTCTTTTTTAGTTTTCATTGTAGCAATCGTTCACCTCCTTGGTTAAATTGGTTCCTAGGTATCTTATTTTTAAGTACCTATTGTAAATAGGCTTGCATTCTTATTTCTTTTTCAGCTTGTTTGTTGTTGGTATATGAAAATGCTACTGATTTTTGTGTATTGATTTTGCATCCTGCAACTTTACTGGATTTGTTTATCAATTCTAGGTGTTTTTCAGTAGAGTGTGGAGGTTTTTGCATATATAGGATCATGTCATTTGAAAACAGGGACAATTTGATTATGTCTTTTCCTATTTGGATGCCTTTTATTTATTTCTTTTGCCTGATAGCCTTGGAAAATAATTCCAGTACTACGATGAAAGGAGTGGTGAGAATAGGCATTCTTGACATAGTCCTGTGATTAAAAGAAAATTTTTCTTCTTTTCCCCACTCAGGATGATATTGGTGGTGGGTTTTTCATATATGGTTTATATTATATACTGATACCTTCCTTCTATACCTGATTTGTTGAGAGACTTTATTATGAAGGAATGCTGAATTTTGTCCAATGCTTTTTCTGTGTCTTTTGAGATAATCAGATGGTTTTTGTCCTTGATTTTGTTGATGTGGTATATCACATGTATTGATTTGCATACGTTCAACCATCCCTGCATCTCTGATCTTTTTGATGTGCTGTTGCACTCTGTTTTCTAATATTTTGTTGAGGATTTTTCATCATATTCATTAAGGATATTGGCCTATAGCTTTTTATTATGTTTTTGTCTAATTTCGGTATCAGGGTGATGCTCACCTCATAGAATGATTTGGGGAGAATGGACTTTGTTTTAAGTTTTTGGAATACTTCGAATAGTATTGGTATTAATTCCTCCTTAAAGGTTTAATACAATTCATCAGTGAAGCCATGTGGTCCTGTTTTCACTTTGTTGGGAGACTGCCGATTACTGCTTCAAACTTGCCACTCATTAGTGGTCTGTTCAGGTTTTCTGTTTCTTTGGGTTCAGACTTGGTAGTTTGTATGCATCCAGAAATTTATCTGTTTCCTCCAGATTTTCCAATTTTTTGGTGTATAGTTAGTCATAATAGTCTCTAATGCCTCAGCGTATTTCTGTTATCAGATGTACTGTGTACCTTTTCATTTCTGATATTTGTTATTTGGTCTTCTTTCTATTTTTTAAGTTAATTGAAAAAAGACTTTCAGATAGACCACAGACCTGGGCTTAATCCCTTCTAATGTCTTGGGCTGTGAATGGATGTCTATTTTGTTTATCTTTTCAGAAAAACAACTTTTTGTTTTGTTCATTTTTTATTTGCATCATTCTTTTGGTCTCTATTTTATTTAGCTCTGCTTCAATATTAGTTATTTCTTTCCATCTACTAGTTTGGAGATTGGATTGTTCTTGTTTTTCCACTTCTTTTAAGTATAACACTAGGTTGTTTATTTAAAGGCTTTCTATTCTATTGATGTAAGCACTTATTGCCTTAAATTTCCCTCTTAGTACTGATTTTGCTTGTATTTTCATTTTTTTATATTTCATACTTTAATTTTTTGCTTGCGTTTTCATTTGTTTCAAGAATTTTTTTTTGACTTCTTGCTTTATTTCTTCTTTGATCTATTTGTCGTTCCGGAATATGTTTTTTTTAATTTACATGAATTTGTACATTTTCCAAAGTTTTGTTTGTTGATTTCTAATTTTATTCCAGTGTGGTCTGAAATGGCAGAAATTTGAGACATTTCCAATGTCATTGTACTCATGATATTGGTTTAAAAGATCTTCTCTCGAAGTAAGTGAGGAGAAACCTTGATTCTCTACAGATCTCCTCTACTATAGATTCAAGAGCACTAAGTGATGTGAGCCGAAAAGTACTGAGCATAACTTCAGCAATAAAAAAATAAGTAAATACAACAAATAATAAATGCCACCCAAACACAAAAATGCATTTAAAATGCTGCAGAAGCAAAACAAAATATAACAGTTATAACAGTAAAGATATTCCAGTGATTTTAGGTGAGGAAGGTCTGCATCTAACTTCTAATCTACAGAACTGTTAGATAACAAATTTATGTTTGTGGTAATTTCCTTAAGATGTTCTTTCCATGTAGTGCCACTATTTTTCAAGTAGAAAAGCCAGGCCTCATAGGACCACAGGACATGGGCTTCATCCCTGTTAGTGTCTTGGGCTGCAAAACTATATTTGTTTCTCATCCTGTTCAATCTGGAGAAAGAAGGTATTGAGGTAGAGTTGAGGGAGGTGGAACGGTTCCTTCTTTGTGTTTGTTTTGGTGAGATTGAATAATTTTTATTTTTTCAAAGTTTCCTACACACTTTGCTCAGTTTTTCCTCTTTTCCTTTGTGCCTCTGCCCTGCTTTATATATCATCATTCTCTCCTTCTGTCTCTCCTGCTCTTTTATTCCTTTAAACCAAGCAGCTGGAGCCATGACAGAGGAAAAGACAACTATTTATGCTTCTTCCTCCCTACGCCAAATACCTGCAAAGTCTTTCCCAACATGATTTGTTCATGGAATCGCATCTTAAAGTAAAAAAATACAATAAAATCCATAATAAGAAAGTAGAGAATTGAGAGCCCATCTGCTGCAGAGTGTCTGATTCACAGTTGCCAAGGGTTTGCTACTTCCTGGCGTTTCTCCCAGACAGAGGTCTGAGGATTATTCCCATGCCAGGGTTACATAATTTATTTTATAGATAACAAGGTTGAAATAACCTCTATATCAGCCCCATGATTCTCACAAGGTGAATAGTGGGTTCCTTAATATCAAAATGTCTCCAAATATTAACAACCTCAAAGAGATCTTGGAGCCTAATCAAGGGACCAATTAATGGATTTGGTCTCCTGTCTATCACCCAGGAGGGAGGTTATTTACAGGTTATTATTGCATGGTTTTAATTGTCCCTTCTTTGTTGTGGATTGCGCCCTTAAGTCCTCTCTTAGATGTGATGGAGAAGGCTTGTAAGCATTTAAATCCCTCTTTTTCCACATTTGGATGATTTTTGAAGGAGATGAGCGAGTCAAATCTTGCAAACAGTAGACTGTGTTCTCTAAGAACACTGATAGAGTGAAATACTCTCAGAAGCCTGAACTGAAATATCTGTTGCCCATTTCTGAGCCCCTGGATACACCACGAATTAAGAGGAGTTGGATCACAGGAAAGGAAATCTTTCTCAGAAGTTTTAGGTCAGTCACTAATTAAAGCCACGAGATATCACCTGACACTTGTTAGATTTGCTATTATCAAAAAGATAAAGGAGCAAATTGTTGCAAGTATGTGGAGAAAGGGAACATTTAAACACTGTGGGAAGGAGTGTAAATTAGTACAGCCGTGGTGGAAACATTATGATGTTAACTCAAAAAACAAAAATAGAATAACCAAATGATCGATCAACCCCAGCACTGGGCATATATCCAAAGTAAATGATGCTAGCATGCCAAAGGGATGCCTGTACTTCCATGTTCATCACAGCAGTATTCACAGTAGCCTAAATATGGAATCAACCTAAGTGTCTATAAACAGATGATTAGATTTCAAAAATTTGATATACATGCACAATATAATACTATTCAGGCATAAAGAAAAAGAACCCAAAATTCTGCCATTTGCAACAACATGGATGAAACTGGAGAATATTATGTTAAATGAAATAAGCCAGGCACAGAGACAAATACTGTATACATCTATCAAAATACTACTTTGTAGCCCATAAAATACAGTTGTCAATTAAAAATAAACTAAAACTAAGTTTTTAAAAAATGGCATGGACATAGTGAGAGAGGAGGTGCACAGCTTTCTTGGGTTCATATTTCAAGACACACGTCTGGGTTTCAAGCCACTCTCCAAGGTTTCAGGACCCTCCTCTAGGCCTTCCCTTCGAGGAGAGTTATTGTTGGTTATTACAGCTGTTTTTGGTACCAACACATGGAGATCGAAGCCAAAAGGGGAAGACTGACACAAATCCAGTATCTGAGCATGCTCAGTAAAAGGAATTTATATAGACTTATATGACCCCAGTTAACAAACAGGCTCAGTGGAAGGGAGTTTATCCTTTGAATGACCTTTCATTAGAAGTGCTGAAGAGCACAGATTACTCTTGAATATGTTCTGTGCCAATGATAGAATTTGACCAATGAACATGCCCTGAAAGGAGACCAATTGATCATGTTCAAGAGTATTTCAAATAATTGGGAACCATCCCCTTACTTAAGTGTTCATCAGGTAGCATGATTATGTATTAGACAGCAAAGCTACAAAAGTGGAATCCCAACAGAAACTGGGGTTATTACTCACTTGCCTGTGGCCAACCTGCATTTTTCTAGCTGAAGTTTGTAAGCTTTCCTTTTTATTTTGATTTTTTTAGGCATATAGCTGATTGCACATATCTGTGGGGTACAGCATTGAATACCTGAGTGCAATATGTGATGTTCAAATCAAGAAAATTAATATATTTCACACTACACATTGTAATTAATTTTGTCTCCTTTTACCAGTTCCTCGCTTAATCCTCTCCCCTCTTTACTGTTACGTTGTTTGAGTTCCTTGTATATTCTGGATATTAATCCTTGTCAGATGAATACTTTGTAAATAATTTCTCCCACTCTGTAGGATGTCTTGTTGATCCATTAATTGTTTTTTTGTTGTTGTTTTTTTTTTTTTTTTTTTTTTTTTTTTTTTTTTTTTTTTTTTTTTTGCTGTGCAGAAGCTTTTTATTTTGATATAATGCCATTTGTTTATTTTTGTTGTTGTTGTCTCTCCTTTTGGGGTCATATTCCTAAAGTCTTCGCACATTCCTACCTACTGAAGTGCTTCCCCTATGTTTTATTTTAAGAGTTTTATAGGGTTAGTACACATATTTAAGTCTTCATCCATTTTGAGTTGAATTTGGCTTATGGCAAGAGGTACGGGTCAAGTTTCATTCTTCTACATATCGGTGACTAGTTTTCCCAGCATTATTTATTGAAGAGGTAGTTTTTTCCTCAATGTATGCTCTTGGTGCTTTTCATCAAATATCAGCTGGCTGTAAGTATGTGGGTTAATTCTGGAGTTCTCTATTTTGTTCCATTGGTGCATGTGTCTGTTTTTATGCCAGTACCATGCTGTTTTGGTTACTGTAGCTTATTAGTATAATTTGAGCCAGGTACTGTTCTGCCTCTGGATTTATTTTATTCATTTTTTTGTTCTATATTACTGTATCTACCTAGAACCAATACTCAAACACTACACTCACTGATAGTTATGAAATACATCTACAAGAGGAACTCCCTCTCATCAAAGCCCACCCCAGAGTACTAGAACAAGCAACTGCTCTACCAAATGACTTGACACCATTGTAAAGATGCTAGAGATATGAAAAAAAAAAACAACCAAGAAAATATGACACCTCAAAAGGAATATAATAATTCTCAAGTATCAGACCATATATAGGAGGAAGTCCTAGAAATTATTGAAAAGGAATTCTGAGCAATATTCTTAGGGAAACTCAATGAGATACAAGAGTACTCAGTCAGATGACACAACAAAATGAGAAAAAATATCCAAGATCTGAAGGAGAAAATGTACAAAGAGATTAATGCCTTGAAAAAGAATGTAGCAGAGCTACATTGACATGATGGTTTTCATTCCCCTGGGTATAGACCCAGAATTGGGATAGCTGGATAGTATGGAAAATCTATCCATAGTTGTTTGAGAAAGCTTCATACTGTTTTCTATAGTGGTTGTACTAATTTACAGTCCCACCAACAGGGCAGGAGCACTCCTTTCTCTCTAACACCCTCACCTGCATTTGTCATTCACCATGTTTTTGATTATAGCCAGTCTAAATGGGGTGAGGTGGTATCTTAATGTAGTTTTAATTTGTATTTCCCTGATGACTAGAGATGTTGAACATTTTCCCTGTACCTGTTGGCCATCTGTATGCCTTCCTTTGAAAAGTATCTATTCAGTTCCTTTGCTCATTTTTTACTTGGGTTATTTGTTCTTTTGCTGTGTAATTGATTTAGTCCCTTTTATATTATGGATATTAATCCCTTGTCAGATGCATAGTTAGCAAAAATTTTTTTCCACTTTTTAGATTGTTGTTTCACTCTCTTGATTGTTTCCTTTGCTGTGCAGAAGATTGTGAGTTTGATATAGTCTTATTTGTTTGTTTTTTTCTTTTGCTCCTTGTGCTTTTGGGCTCATATTCATAAAATCTGTGCCCAGACCTAGTTGCTGAAGTGTTTCACCTATACTTTTCCTTAGTAATTTTACATTTTCAGGTCTTATGCTTAAGTCTTTAATCCATTTTGAATTTATTTTAGTGTATGGTGAGAGATGCATATCTAGTTTCATTCTCCTGCATATGGATACCCAGTTTTCCCAGCACCACTTGTTGAAGAGGCCGTCTTTTCCCCAATGTAGATTTTTGTTGCCTTTGTCCAATATCAGATAGCTGTTAGCCTGAGGGGTGATTTCTGGGTTATAAATTATGCTCCACTGGTCTGAGTGTCTATTTTTATGCAAGTACCATCCTGTTTTCTTTACTATAGCTTTGTATATAATTTGAATGCAGGTACTGTTATGCCTCTACTTTTATCTCTTTTGCTGAGAATTGCTTTGGCTATTTGGGGTCTTTCACATTTCCATATGAAAGTTAAGATTGTTTTCACAGACATTTTTTAAACAGTGGGTTTTGCTCTTTCTTGTGTATTTGTGATAGTGATCTTCATTATTCAGATTCCAGATGAAAGACTCCCTTGAGAATTTCTTGCAGGGCTGGTTGTGTGGTGTTGAACTCCCACAACTTTTGTTTGTCTGGGATATACAGTGTTTCACCCTCATTTCTGTCGGAGAGATTTGCTCAGTAAGGAATTCTTGTCTTGCAATTTTTTTCTTTTGGTATTTTGAATATATCATTCCACTTTCTAGTGGCCTGTAGGGTTTTGGTTGAGAAGTCTGCTGTTAGTCTGATGGCGGCTCCCCTATAGGTGACTTGATGCTTTTCTCTTGCTGTTTTTAGAATTCTGTCTTTATCTTTGAGCTTTGCAAATTGAAATATAACCTGTCTTGGGGGGATCTTTTTGTATTTAATCTGTTTGAGGAACTTTGAGCTTACTGGATCTGAAGGTCTGTATCTCTTCCCACACTTGAGAAGTTTTCAGCTACTATTTCCTTGAATAGGTTTTCAATACATTCTCCTTTCTCCTACCCTTCTGGAATTCCCACAATTTGCATTTTAGAGCACTAGAGGTTGTCTGCTATCTTTTTTGATTTTCCTCATTTTTTAAATTCCTTTTTCTTTTTTGTGTGTACCTGGGTTATTTTAAAAAAGACCATCTTCAAGATCCTAAATACTTTCTTCTGTTGGCTCTACCCTAATGCTCAAGCTCTCAATTGTGCTTTTTTACTCTGTTGAATGAATCTTTCATTTCTAGGAGTTCTGCTACACTCTTTGAAAATTTCTTCCTTCATAATCTGGATATATTTTCTTGTTTCATTGTGTTCTCTAATTGATTCTTCTTTTATTTCTTCAAGTTTTCTTAAGATCGTTGCTCTGAATACTTTTTCCAACATTTCAAGGTTTCTCTGTTCCGTGTAGTCTGAAATTTGAGCATTATTGTAATGCTTTGGTGGTGCCATAGCTTCTTGTTTATTTATAGTTCTAGTATATTTTTGTCGATATTTGTTCTTTTGGTAGAGGGTTTGCTAGGTTGGATATGAGGATAAAGATTTCTTCCTCTATTTGCAGGCTTTACTGGTGACTCGTCTTATATCATTGTAGCCGAGTGAGCCGTAGGTTACCCGTGGAGTGGTCCTGGCTGCTACTGTGGTGGTGAATTGCCTTTGCTTGACAGTAGGTCTGGTAGTGGCTATATTATACCATGTTGGTTCCTCTTCCACAATCTGTGGCAGTAGAATGAGCCCCCAGTACCATGAATGTCTCCTTGGTTCACCTTGGTGTGGTGGGCCACAGGTCTGGGTGTTTTCCTCTGGGTCCAAATAGAAAGGAGGGGTTCCCTGTTCAATTCAGGTCTGCTCAGTTCTCCTCTGCAGGAAAGACCTCAGGTCAAGGTGCCTCCCTCTGGGTCCAGGGAAGGGGTAGGGTCCTCAGTGAGTTTTCATACAAGAAGCTAAAATAAAAATTTCAGAAAAAAATAAACATATTTGTGGGGTACAGAGTTGAAGGCAACTCCTGTGTACTATGTGTGATGATCAAATCAGAGTAATTAACATGTTCATTGTTACCAAAGCTAATCATTCCCTGTGGACCTTAAACAATGTATCACTGGCTCACCTCTTTCTCCTCCTTTCCCACTTTTAGTAATCACAGTTCTGTTCTCTGCTGGTAGCTCAACACATTATTGTAATTATTGTTACTTTCCTTCCTTCCTTTCTTTCTTTCACACCCACTTCTAATTGTGGGCAGACAGTATTTCTCTTTCTGCACCAAGCTTATTTCACTTAACATAATTTTATCTGAACTAATCTAACTACCGAGAATAGCATTCTGTCTTTTTATAGTTGAATAGTGTTTCATTGTATATATGTAGCACATTTTCCCTATCCAGTGTTACATTGATGGAAATTTAGGTTGATTCCATAGCTTGGCTATTTTAAACATAGCTGCAATAAACACAGAAGTGCAGGTATTCTTTTATACATGATCATTTCCCTACAAACCACTGCTGAGGGAAATTAGAGAGGATACGAGAAGATGGAAAGGTATCCCATGCTCTTGGATTGGAAGAATCAACATAGTGAAAATGTCCATACTACCCAAAGTGATATACAAATTCAATGCAATCCCCATCAAAATTCCAATGACATTTTTCTCAGAAATGGAAAGAACTATCCAGACATTTATATGGAATAATGAAAGACCATGCATAGCCAAAGCAATGCTGAGCCAAAAAATAAAATTAAAAAATAAAGCTGGAGGCATAACACTACCTGACTTTAAACTATACTACAAAGCCATAATAACCAAAACAGTATGGTACTGGCATAAAAACAGACACACTGATCAGAGGAATAGAATAGAGAATCCAGAAATCAACCCACACACCTACAGCCATGTGATCTTTGACAAAGGCACCAAGCCTATACACTGGGGAAGAGACTGCCTCTTCAGCAAATATAGCTAAAAGTTGGAACCAGCCCAAATGTCCATCATCGGATGAGTGGATACGGAAAATGTGGTATATCTACACACTGGATTACTACTAAACTATAAAAACGAATGAAATACTGCCATTTGCAACAACATGGATGGACCTTGAGAGAATTACATTAAGTGAAACAAGTCAGGCACAGAAAGAGAAATACCACATGTTCTCACTTATTGGTGGGAGCTAAAAATAAATAAATAAATTCACACACACACACACACACACACAAAACTGGGGGGCAGGAGGGAAGAAGACATAACAACTACAATTCCTTGAAGTTGATACGACAAGCAAACAGAAAGGACATTGTTGAGTGGGAGGGAGGAGAAGGAGGAGGGAGGGAGGTTTTGGTAATGGGCCACAATAATCCACCACATTGTATATCGACAAAATAAAATTAAAAGACATATAAATAAAATTTTTAAAAAATAAATAAATAAATAAATAAACATGATGGTTTCCTTTCCTAAGGATATATACATAGTAGTGAGATTGCTGGATTGTATGTTGGTTGTTTGAGAAACCTCCATACTCTTTTCATTATGAGAACTAATTTACAGTCCTAGTAACAGTGTAAAAGTGCTCCCCTTTTCTGCATCCTCAGCAGCATTTGTAATTCCCTGTCTATTTGATTGTGCCCATGTAACTGGGTTGAGATTATATCCTTGTGAGGTTTTGATTTTCATTTCCCTGGTGAATAGTGATGGAGAACATTTTTTCATATACTTGTTGGCCATTTTATGTCTTTTGAGAAATGTCTATTGAAGGTTTTTGCCCATTTTTTCATCTGATTATTTGCTCTACTACTGTTGTTTGAGATCCTCGTATATTCTGGATATTAGTCCTTTGTCAGATATATAATTTGCCAATATTTTCTCCCATTCTGTAGAATGTCTTTTCACTCTATTCATTGCTTTGTTTTCTGTTCAAAAGAGTTTTAGTTTGATAGAATCACATTTGTTTTTTTTTTTTTGTTTTTTTTTGTCTTTTGTCTTTTTCCGTGTCCGGCAACGGATTGCAACCCTCAGTGTTACCCCCGTTCCGGACCAGGGACGGCAACGGGATTGCAACCCTCGGTGTTGCTCCCGCGCCTCGCTCAGCCAGTGAGCGGGAACCGGTCTGTATGTGGTATCCGAACCCTCGGGCGGGAGCGCCACCACACTTCCCAAGCAGCGCACTTATCCAGTGCGCCACCGGGCCGGCCCCTAGAATCACATTTGTTAATTTTTCCTTTTGTTATCTGTACTTGTTAGGTCTTATTCATAAAGTCTTTGCCCAGTCCCATATCCTGAAGTATTTTCCTTATGTTTACTTCTGAGAGTTTTATAGTTTCAGGTCTTATATTTCAGTCTTTAATCCATTTATAGTTGATTTTGATGTGTGGTGAGATATATGGATTAAATTTCATTCTTTTACACATGGATCTCTAGTTATACTGGCACCATTTGCTGAAGAGGTTGTTTTTTCCCTAATGTGTGTACTTGGTGTTATTGCTGAAGATCAGTTGTACATATGATGGTTGGTTTCTGGGTTCTCTATTATGTTCCATGGGTCCACATATCTGTCTTTATGCCAGTACCATGCTGTTTTGGTTAGTATAGCTGTGTAGGATAGTTTGAAGTCAGGAAATGGAATGTCTCTGGCTTTATTAATTTACTTTTTTTTTTGCCCAGGATTGCTTTGGTTATTTGGTATCTTTTTGGTGTTCCATATTAATTTTAGTATTGTTTTTTCTATTTCTGTGAACAATGTCATCAGTATCCACATTAAGGGGATTGCATTGAATCTTTAGATCACTTTGGGCAGTATGGACATTTTCACAATGTTAATTCTTCCAATCCATGAACATGGAAAATCTTTCCATATTTTGGTCTACCCTTTAATTTTTTTCAGCAGGGTTTTGCAGTCCTCATTATAGAGATCTTTTACCTCATTGGTAAATGGATTCCTATGCATTTTATTCTTTTGGTACCTAATGTGAATGGGTTAGTTTTCATGATTTCCTCTTATGCTTGTTTGCTTTTGTTATGTGAAAATGCTACTTATTTTTGAACATTATGTGCCCTCAACTTTAGTGAAATTGTTCAGTAGTTCTAGGAGTTTTTTTGGTAGAGTGTGTAGATTTTTCTATATATAAGATGATATCATCAGGAAACAGGGACAATATGAATTTGTCTTTTAATATTTCAATGTCCTTGATTTCTTTCTCTTGCCTGATATCTTTGGCTAATACAAATAATACCATGCTGAATAGGAGTGGTGAGAGTGGGTGTTCTTGTCCTGTTTTTGTTATTACAGGAAAATATTTAAGCTTTTTCCCATTCAGGATTATGTTGGTGGTGGGATTTTCATATATGGTTTTATTGTGTTGAGCTATACCTACCTTCTATACCTAAGTTGTTGAGAGTCTTCATTAGGAAGGTATGCTGAATTTCATCAAACACTTTTTCTGTGCCTATTGAGATAATCGTATAGTTTTTGTTCTTCATTTTGTGTATGTGGTGTATCATATTTATTAATTTGCATATGTTGAGACATCCATGTATTCATGGGATGAATTCTAATTTATCATGGTGTATAATCTTTTTGATGTCCTTTTGTATTCTGTGTTTTAATTCTTTGTTAAGGATTTTTGTACCTATGTTTTTCATGGATATTTGTCTGTACATAATTTTTCTAGTTCTTCCTCTTCTCCTCCTTGTCTCTGCCCTGCTTTATATGCTCATTCTTTCTTTCTCTCTCATACTCTTTTGTTATTTTAAATTCAGAAGCTAGAGGCATGGGAGAGAAGGGACCTGTTTCTTTGTCTTCTTCCTGACCACACTTCTTTGTCAGGACTTTCTGAACATGACTCATCCATGGAATCTCATCTAAAAAAAAAAAGAAAGAAAGAAAGAAAAAAAGAAAAATTAGTTTAGAGTAAAAAAGTAGAAATTAGAGAAACTATGTTCTGCAGAGAGTCGAACTCAAAGTTGCCAACAGTTTGCTGCTTTCTGGTGTTTCTTCCAGACAGAGATTTCTGAGCATTGCTCCCATGCAATGGTGACATTGATATGACAATATCTCCAAAGATTAATACCCCCAAGAGAAATCTTGCAGATTAATCAAGGGACCAATTAATAGAGGTGGTCTCTCTTCTATCACCTAGGAGGGAGGTTATTTACAGATTGCATGGTTTTAATTGTACCTTTTTTGTTGTGGGTTTTGCTACCAAGTCCTCTCTTAGATGTGATGGAGAAGGCTCATAAGCATTTAAATCCCTCTTCTTCTATAGCTGGATGATTTCTGAAGGAGGCGAGTGAGTCAAACATTGCCAAAAATAGGTGTTCTCCTCATAGAGTACTGATGGAGTGAAACACTCTCAGAAGCCAGAACTGAAATATCTGTTGGCCATTTTTGAAAACCTGGATACACCACAAAATAAAAGGAGTTGGATCACAGGAGAGAAAATCTTTCTCAGAACTCTTAGGTGAGTCACTGGAGACTGTGCTCTAAGGAATGTCCAGGGCCTGGGATCCAGGCAGGATATCATGGATTTACAAATAGCTCAGCAGCATCATCCTTGATGTCTAAGTTTCATGAAGGGCCCTCTTCCATTATGGCTTATTTATTTATTATTTTTAAATGCAGAAAGCTCATTTAAAGCACTTTATGATAACATTAACAGATGATTTATCCTTTCACTAACTATTTAAAGACAAAGTGAGTTAACACTAACACCAAATGTAAACAGATTGATGGATAATGAACTGCAAGAACTCAAAAACCCTACCCAAATTTGTAATGATAATTAAGAGACAATTGAAGACACAGAGTCCCAACCATGGCTTAATATGTGTCACAGGACTGGTCGGGGAGTGACTTTCTGCACCTCACAACAGGGCAATATGGATTGGTTGAGGGTGGGGACCAGGAGGGTCTGGCTGATATGTTAACCATAGTACATAAAACTGAATCTTTCCAAGGGGAGGAGTTAAGTGCAGAAGATACAAATCTCTATTCTGTGGGTGTCATTATTTGTACTGGTAGTTCATGCTGTGGCCTGCATTTCTGTAGCACCTGACCTGTAAGAACTGTTAAGAGTTGGTAGGACAGCTGTAATTCTGGCCAGACCTGGGATCATTGTACTTGGACTGTGATAAGAAGCCTTCTTCTTTGCCTTTGTATGAGGAGCCAACCCCAGAAGATCCACCTTAGCACCCCTGTGCCCCTGAGTTGTAGAATCACCAGCCTGTGACATAGCTGTACCCTCCATTGCAGTGTCTGCTATTGTAATCAAATTTACTCTCTTAGTTGTAGTCAGCACCACCCCTGATGAATGGGGAGCTGTAGGAGTCGGGGTAGGAGGAGTAGTTGCCTTGTCCATGGTTATAGCCTTTTTGCTTCCATGACAACTTTTCTAGTTTGAAAACCAAATCTGTAGAGGGATGACCTAAATATGCAGGCTGTGTCAATACACTTCAGCATAAAGTAGCAGGGCTGGGGCTGGAAAATCTTTGAATGCTTTGATTGGTGTAAAAAGTGAGACAACATAGACCCAGAAGAAGGTTTGTGGGTTATATCCGAGAGGCCTATACTACCTGATTTGTTTCATTTGAAAAGTTAAACTTGAGCTGTCTACAGAACACTCCTTGGAGAGTATTGTTCTTGAATTCAGTGGATCCAAACAGCTTTGGTGAACATGGCACATTCTAAAGGAAGAGAATGACCACTAGTGAATAATAAATGTAATACTTGGTCTTCTGAGACTAATCCAGTCCACAATGTTTCTGATAGACAAAACTCTTCAGATTTTGTTTGCTGGCCTACAACATGATTAACTTTTTCAAAGTCACCTAAGTAAATTTAAGGAAGGGCTGCAGATGAAATACCTTAAAAGTAAGGAGCATGTCAAAGGGGCCACTTTTTCAAGCTGTCTTTCCATTTTCTTTTTTTCCTTTACTAAACAAGATTAAATGGACGTAAGCATGGGGAGAAGTAATGCATTATACCAAGAATGTTGTGAGGAAAAGCTGAAGAAAGAGAACTAAGATAAAATTTATCCTGATATAAACTTTATCCAAAACAGAAGAATAAATCTTGGCAAATAAGAGGCAACCAAAAGTAAGGTTTAATTCGAAGTGGTAGAATGTGGGATGGTTGGGAAAAAATGACAATTAAAAGGGCCCCCAAATATTCTCAACATTATCACTGGATTAACATAGTTCTTTGAGTATGACAGGCTGTGCTGTAGTAATTCTCTCTTAGATATCCTTAGGAACAAGCTTTGCAGTGGTTACCATCTAAATGCTGAGGCTCCCCTGTCTCTCAGTTACACCAGAATGTTTTGCAAATCAGTTTGATACCTCATGAATTTTTTTCCTGGAAGAACATGAATTCCCTTTCAATTCTTCTCACTTCCTTGGAAAGCTGTCAGGATTACTGTTTTTCTGTTCATTTCCTGAAAGAGTAACTATGCGAAGAAATTTGGTGATTTTGTTATTGACAGCATGATCAATTATGTTGTTCTTGCCATGTTCATTTGTGCTATAATGTCTCTGAAATAGACTGTCATTTTAGAAACCCTTGTGAGAAATTTTTGCAAAGAATGTGCAGGAGCCCTTTTTGGTTTCTAACTTCCTGCCTATGTTCAGTTTCTGATCACCCACAGGATTTTATCTCTCTTTGTCATGTTGCACACCTTCTCTTGCTGTATTATGCCTCCATGGGCATATTTCTCATCTTACTGGGATACAGGCTCCTTATGAGATCATTTGCCTCATGGAAACCACCAAGTATAGTTCTTTGCACTCTATATTGTTTAACAATAAGATCAATGCAGCAATAAATATATTTTAGTGAGGTGGTGGAGAACACTATTTTAAGATGTGGTTCTGAAGCTAGAGCATCTGGATTTGAATCCCAGTTCTGTTCTTCATGGGTTGTGTAATCTTAGGCTATTTAATACTGTGACCCAGTCTTCTTATCATTAGAGAGAAGAGTACATTACTCATAGGGCTGTAGGCCAAATTATAATGCGATAAAATGTAGCAAGATTCAGAATAGTACTTTGAATAGAGTATGCACTCAGTAAATATTAGGTATTTAATACCATGCCTTGCTTGCAAGGCAACCTTAATCACACAAGGAGCAAAAAATATAAGGAAATCAAAGAGCATTGGAGTTTTAGAAAAAAAACAGCCAGTGATAAGATGAAATGACCAAGACTTGTATAAAAACTATTGTTTGTAGACATGTTTTTGGGAATATGGTGAAGTATATATTCACAGAAACCACTAAAAAAGGAAGAAATGGGTTAATGGAGAAAAAGAAAAATTATGAATTATAGTGATTGAAAAAAACTATCTTGATGTGATCACCACACATTGTATACAACTATTGCATGTCAACTTTGTACTCAAATTGCATGTGTTATATATTACATTAAAAAAATAAATAAATAAAAAGAAATGTAGGTAAAATCTAAAATGCATTTTTAATTGGCTCAACCAGCACAAGTGCAAATAAATTTGTGAAAGTACAAAGATGACAAGAAAACGCAGACCTCTGAAGGGAGTGAACTGGGGCCAGAATTTTCCCAGGAGGGATCTACTAAACCCTGGTGGCCTAATGCCTGGGTTTTAAAGGACATATATATATGGGGTAGGTGAAAAAACACTTTGTGTGTCTGGATAAGAGACAACCCCCACACCACTGAAACAGGGACTCTCAAAAGGTGGCTGGAATGAATAGAAAAAACCTGCATCACAAAATGAGACAGGAATATGTACAATTCTCTCAGCCTTAGATAGGAGACAGAGAAAAAAGAAAAAAATCACCAGATGACTCTTAACCTTAAACCTCTCCTTATTTAGACATGTTGCCTTAGTATTATTTCTATGGTGACTGAGAAAATGTCCATTTCAAAATTGTTATTTAAAGGGATTCTGGCTTCTTATTGTCCCCATGGTACCTGACAGAAATAATAAAACTCATTTCTGGAGGAAGACAATTTAAACTGTAGCTTCAATTTTCCCTGCAGATAAAGTTCAAAGGAACATGTAATTATGATCAAAATTCACTAAACACTTAGGTAAACTGTGCACCTTGATCAGCAATCAGCAATAACATTAAACTGTAGAATCAAATTTGTAAAAATAGGTATTTAATTATTAAATGATAATTTTAATGGGCATGTTTAAAATGTTTAACTAAAGAATGCTATGACAGTGTGATGCAAGAATAAGAGAATGTCACCTCTCCCAGGGTGATGGTAAACAAATGATTATTCAAAGCCCATTTCTTCTGAGCAGTGAGAGACCCCAAAGGGGTTAATTTCCAGGAGCCCTCAAGAGAGAAGCATTCCTCAGAAAATTAGTCCCAAACCAGGGTTCTCGCACAGTATTTTTTCTCCAGGCCCGAAAGTTACAGAAGAGGAACATAAGTGGTTACAAAAAGAACAGTAAGATAATTGTCATGGCAGCAATCATTAGGTTTAGCTGAACCAAGAACATCTGCCCTAGAGCCAGGAACTTTGCTGTGTTGCAATTCTTTATCTACAACAGAGACTTTAGCCCGTGGAAAGTTTCCTGTCTTTTGCAAGCTTAACACATCTATGTGTAATTCTAAAATGTTAGGCCCTGTGAAATACATTTGCTTTATAAATGTTAGTATAGTCCACATATTCCCCATTTTTATTTTACTTTTTTTAAGAGAAATAGCAAAATGTATAGATCAAGTTTTCACAGTTAAGACAAATACATTTTGTTAAAGCAAAGATAGTATCATTTTAGCATGGCAAGTCCTTTTAATTTATCCCAGGTGGGAACTGATGATGTCATTGTGTCTCAGGGCTGTTGCATCGGCATGATTCCTGATGGTGTGAATTGGGGTGTTATTGGCATTTGTTGAAACTCTGGAATGGTATTCTGTTCTGTGTAATAGTTGATTTTGAGTCTAGAGAGTTTGTTGGTGTTCACCCATCCAAGACATCAGTACTTCCAAAGCATCTAATCTTTGTAAAATTTCTTGATCAATTACAAATCTTTTGTTTAAGAACAGGATGTCTCATCCAAGTCATGGGCACCCCCTTAAGGCTGTGAAACTTTAGAGAACTGCATTTGTAGAGAAGGTATTATTTTTCCCTTATCAGTCCAGAATTCCTCATAAAAGCATTGATGATCAATTTTCTGATTGAAAAGGTTTCACTTTTCTTTGTTTTGATCTCTTAGTGCAGGGAAGGCTCATTCCCAGGTTATCTTTGTATAATCCCTCAGTGCTGGGAAGGCTCATTCTCAGGTTGTCATGTCCCACATCAGGAGAAAAGATGAAACAGCAAGATGAAACAGCAGTTAGGCCCAATTAGGGCAACATGAAGAGGGGTAAGGAACTTAGAAAAGACATGCTATTTTAAAACAAAAGTTTTAAGTTATATCCTGTTATAAAGAGAGAGTTGACTATTACTGAACTTATCAAAATAGCCACATTGCCATAGTAATCATAAAGGTACTCAAAGTTTCTAAATTCTGGGGGATCAAAAAGGGAGAAAATGAGTGCTTTTACCTCTGTTTTAAAATATATTTTTACCAAACTGTTGTTAGTTATATATAGCTTAAGAGAGAGAGTTTTATTCAATCTGGAAAACAAGACATTAATGAGTGATATAGCTTAAGAGAGAGAGTTTCATTCAATCTGGAAAACAAGACATTAATGAGTGATGTTTCAAAATAAAAATTGTAAAAACCTGTAATTCCTTTTAATCCATTCATTAGTTTTATGTAATTAACTTTGGTTGTTTTGACCTTGGTGAGTAATTTCACAAACCCATCAGTTTCTTCATTAAAATTTTGGAAATTCAGTTCAGTGGTGTGAAATCAAAGTTTGTCAGGAAACTGTACCTGTCAGAGATTTTTTGATGAAATTTTTGAAGACGTAACATTTTAAAATTATAATTTAATTTTTGAAGATGTAACATTTTAAAATTATAATTGAACAAAGATTATGATTGGGTAGCATTTACATCAAGACAGAGATTTCCAAGAACCTTACAAAATTTTGGAACACATACTAATAACATCTTAGTATAAGAAAAGAAGGTCAAACATTATTTCTTGTTTTGACAATGTTTTTTATATAGTCTAATTTATCAAATAAGCCAATTGGTTTTGATATATCTCATATATATCCTTTGAGAAGTTCCAGTGCTCTTGGAATCCCTCAAAGATAGTTCTAGTCAAAAGGTTGTGTTTTAAGAATTTGGTTTTGGAAAGTTTGTCAGATAACGAAGGCTTAAAACAAAGGTTAAATAAAATCACAAAGCACTACAAAAATAAAACCAAGTGACAAAGGATTTCAAAGGCCAAGAGCACAAGAAATTATCATGATAAAACACAAAATAAGTTTCCTAGGCCAGGTATCTAAAAGATAAAGAAAACCTCTTACAATTTTCT
The DNA here is from genome assembly GCF_000696425.1 of Galeopterus variegatus. Lineage (NCBI taxonomy): Eukaryota > Metazoa > Chordata > Mammalia > Dermoptera > Cynocephalidae > Galeopterus > Galeopterus variegatus. The sequence goes on from NW_007734776.1 coordinate 63,899, forward strand.
ATTAAAAGCAATTAAGTGCTTTTAGGAATTCTGGTTGTTCCAATGTAGGAGAGAAAACTTTAACTCTGTAAAGAATATTTTTGGTATTAATTTTTAGAAAAAGTCCCACATAATTTGCATTCAAATCGAGTCATTCCTTTTACTGTAAAACCTTTTTTACAAACTTATCCACACAAACCATTACCATGACTTACTGAGACATTCAATGACACACTTTAGATTTTTTATTTTTTCTATACTTTTTATTTGTATTTTTTATTTTCATTCATTTTTATCTATTTATTTTGAATATTTATGAGATACAAACCTGATTTCCCCACCTCCTGCCCATGATGTGGGGGCCAGATTCATATTGGGGACATAACCATTAGCAGAAATTGCTTTTGTACTCTTTGTCCCCTTCCAATTATCCCCCAACCTCCCTCCTCCTCGCACTCTCCCCTCAACTTCAATTTGTAGCCCTAGGAATGTTCCCTTCCTCTGTTTGTTCATGGGACTACTGTGGTCTTCTTTTCCTGCCTTCCTTTCTCTCTTAGCTCCCACATATTCATGAGTGCATGAGGTATTTATCCCTCTGTGCTTTGCTTGTTTCACTCAAAATAAGTTTCTCCAGGTTCATCCACGTTGTTGCAAATGGGAGTATTTCATTCATTTTATGGCAGAATAGTATATAGTGTATATATACTACAGTTTCCTTATCAAATCGTCTATTAATAGACATTTAGGTTGGTTCCATATCTTGGCTATTATAAACGGAGTTTCAATAAACACGGGAGTGCAGGTTTCTCTTCGCCATGATGATTTCCTTTTCTCTGGATATATATACCCAGAAGAGAGATTGCTGGATCATGTGGAAGATCTATCTGTAGCAGATTGAGAAAACTCCAAATTGTTTTCTAAGGTGGGTGTACTAATTTACATTCCCACCAACAGAGCAGTAGTGTTCCCTTCTCTCCATACCCTCACCAGCATTTGTTATTCACCATCATTTTGATTATAGCCAGTCTAACTGGAGTGAGGTGGTATCTCAATGTGGTTTTAATTTGCATTTTTCTGATGACTAGTGATGTTGAGCATTTTTTCATATATGTGTTGGCCACTTGTATGTCTTCCTTTTAAAAATGTCTATTCAGCTCCTTTGCCCATTTTTTAATAGAATCATTTATTTTTTTATTGTATAATTGCTTGAGTTCTATGTATGTTCTGGATATTAGTCCCTTGTCAGATGCATAGCTGGCAAAAATTTTCTCCCACTCTAGGTTGTCTTTTCACTGTGTTGATTGTTTCTGTTGCTGTGCAGAAACTTTTTAGTTTGATATAGTCCTATTTGTTTATTTTTTCTTTTGCTGCTTGAGCTTTTGGACTCATGTTCATAAAGCCTGTGCCCTGACCTAACTACTGAATTGTTTCACTTATATTTTTCATTAGTAATTTTACAGTTTTGGGTCTTATACTTATGTCTTTAATCCATTTTCAGTTGATTTTAGTGTATGGTGAGAGATGCATATCTAGTTTCTTTCTCCTGCATATGGATACCCAGTTTTCCCAGTTTTTTCTATACTTTTTATTTTGTAAATAGCCAGTTATTTTACTCTAGGACAAGAATAAATCGTACCAGATGTCATTTCACAAAGAAATATTTTTTCCCTTAGCTTTTCTAAGCACAATTACATCTTTACATCCATAGCTTTTTGAAAAATATCACCTAATTTTTTACATATTTGTTTCTTTTCTATCAGTGTTAAGTTGGCCTCATTTGTCTAAAAATTATAGAAAAGTTTTTCTGGTTTGGGCTGGGTTTACAACTAGAAAACCTCTAGCAAAGACAAATGTAATCCTGTTTGATTAGTAAACCCAGGCAAAGATGTGTGCTGATAAGAATATTTTTATACATTCGGTTTAGTTAATGGGGATCCATTAGTCATTAGCAGGTTACACAAAGCCCAGGTTGAGCCTCAGTTGTTTTTTCCAAATAAATATTTATGGTTTCCCAGCCAAAAACTTGGTGTATTAATTCTATACCCTTCTCAGTTAAAATTAACTAGGGCCTTTGACCTATTGGTCATAGGTCCTCTTTCACTAGCTATCCTGTGTCCCAAGTACCCATGTGACATTTAGAGCCATGTGGAATCCAGAGAGGCCATGTGGAGCTTAATGCAGAGGGCAGCATTCACAAAGATAATGTCTAAGAGATATTGTTTCTCTCAGCATGGCCCAGAGGCAGAGCTGATGTAAGAGGCAGAGCTGAGATAAGGAGGACACATGTTGGGTTTTGTCCTGCAGCTGATGGCCCATGTAATGTGGACACATTATGTCCTCTGATTTCACCATGGCCCTCTATTTAGTGTTCAGAATTTAGAGGCTTAAAACCAGACACAAGCTAATAACAAGACATGGGCAGGGCTTTGGGAGAAGCTCAGAAGCCAGTTCTCTTACAGCTTTTAGTCCTAAAACAAATTAAACAAGCACTAAACATACCACAAAATGCATTGACCTAAAGACAAATTTAGGCAAAAGGTTTTAATCAGTTTTTGAAAATATACTTATTTTATAAAAACTTCAGAAAATTAAAGTCACATGAACTTGAAAAGTATATTTATCTATTTAATGAGAGCGCATTAATTTTAAGCCAATTTGGTACCATGCAGACAACACAAACACACATACAGATATGAACATATGAACATGTGGACATAACATTCATTTCATATACATGTAGACATAAACAAAAAGAATGAGGATTCTATAAGGTATGTTTTGAATATAATGAGACAAATAAAATCAAAAACTCACTAGTGTGAAAGGACAGTCAGATTTAAATTTTGTTTCTAATGAATGTTAAGGCTTACGCTTGAGGCCTCACCCTGTTTTAGAGAAAGTAAGATAAGAAAAACAGGTTGATTTCGTTCTAGCTTTCATTTTTCAAATGGGTTTCTGAGCTTAAGGGCAGAGCTATTAAACAGACAGAGATGAATCCATTTGACTTTTGGGATTTTCAGAGAAAGGCAGCTGACCCAAAATGAGGTCCAGTTGGCACTAGGGCTGCATTTCTCAAGAAGCCTCAGAGACCCTGGTGAATAAGAGAAGCACATACAGTTAAGAAAAGAAAACATGCTCAAACAAAATCACCATTGCAAAGAAATATTAACTTACTTTAGTTTGTACTATTTAAAGTTTTTTCAGTTACTGGCAAAGATTAAGTTTTATCCTTTTTCGGTGACATAAACATGTTTTTATTTTTTGTTAAGGTCTAGAATAGATCTCAGCGTGAGTTGACATAGATTCCAAGTTGTTAGATGGGAAGCCTTACCAAGACCCATGGCATAATTGACCAGTTACCAATTCACTTCCAATTTTTTATGTCCAGTCTCCCTTCCTTGGGGTACCAAGGACATTGTTTCTAATAACCACTAACAGTTTTGCAAGCTGCCATTCAGTTACTTTACAGCTGGATTCTTTAAGGAGACATTGGAATTGGAATTTATGTTGAGTCTCCCTTTTTGTTAAAGAATTTTCCTTATTTTAAAAGTAAAAGAAAAAGAAAAAAACCTTCGGGTTGAAAGCTAGCTTGACCTGCTGCAGGCTTGCAATGCTAATTAAGAGCTGCCTGTGAGTCACTTACCAGGATTAGTATTCCCTTATCAGGATGTGCAAATATAAATATCAGACATCCTTTACTTTCCAAGGCTTGGCAGGTTGGTCTCTGATCCGTGGAGTCAGAATTCCTCACATGGGGCACCATTTGTCACCTCTCCCAGGGTGATAGAGATGGAAAGGATTATTCACAGCCCATTTCTTCTGAGCAGTGAAAGTCTCTGAAGGGATAAATTTCTAGGAACCCTCAAGAGAGAAGCATTCTTCAGAAAACTAACCCTAAACTAGGGTTTTCTTTCAGTATTTATTCTCCAGACAAGAAAGTTACAGAAAAGGATCATAGGTGATTACAAAAAGAACAGGAAGATAAGTGTCATGGCAACAAACATTTGGTTTAGCTGCAGCAAGGACATCTGCCCTTAGAGCCAGCAACTTTGCTGTGTTGCAATTCTTTATCTACAACAGAGTTTAGCCTGGGAAAAGTTTCCTGTCTTTTGCAAGTTTAAGACTTCTATGTATAATTCTGAAAAGTTAGGCCCTGTGAAATACATTTGCTTTATAAATGTTAGTATACGCCACATATCCCCCATTTTTAAAAATTATTTTTAAGAGAAAAAGCAAAAGCTATAGGTCAAGTTTTTACACTTAAGACCAAAAAGTATTGTTAAAGCAAAGTTAGTATTATTTTAACATTTCCATGTGTAATACTAAAAAGTTAGGGTATACCTGAAACTACAGGGCCTTGAAAGCTAGACCCTGTGAAATACATTTGCTTTATTAATGTTAGTATATTCCACAAGAGACTGTCAAAATTGACTATTTGGGAAAAGAACAGAATAGAAATTCTAGAAGAGAAAACGGGAAATTCTAGAAGAGAAAATGAATCATTATTATTGAAATGGGAAACACATGGATGGATTAAATGTCAAATTATAAAAACTTTTTATAGAATGAAACTATTAGAAGAGAGATCTGTTAAATTAAAAGAGAACAAAATAGAGAAACAAAACTAATGGATATTTAAGTGATGTGGAATGTAGAGCATGAAGATCTAATTTTGGTTCCAGAGACATATAATAGAAATATAAATGCAATTTTTAGAATGCTAATACTTTATTTGGTAAACAGCACAACATCCCTAAGTTTACAATATTGAATGAGTAAAAATTAGAGCAAGTTGTACATATTTTCATGATTACAAGGATAAGATGAGTATAATTATCACTACTCAATAAATCTTTTGTTGTCATAGCTTTGTTGATGAACAATAATGAATAAAATTTCCTGCTCTTTCAAACAGATTCGCTGTCCATTCAGTCTCACTGTGGACAGAATCATTCTCTAATTCTGGGATAATAAATGAATTTCCTGTCTGCTACCATTCTACACTTCCATGTTAGTTACAATTTCACTTTTTTCTTTGATTAATCACCTAGTTTCTTCAGAATTTTTCTCAAACAAGTGCTCCAGGAAGCAATGACTGATCTGATTTTGGAAAAAGAACATTATACCTTTTCTGAATATAAGTCTAAGCTTTTATGAGGACTTTCTATTTTTATTCATTTTTTGTAACTAGGAGACTGGGAAATGGTTGGGGAGAAGGAAGACATTTAGGAAGGCTATTGTTAGCAAATATTTGTAGTTCATAGACTGTTTATTCCATGGTTGTCCTAGCCTTTCTCAAGGGAAATGCTCAATACTTGAACTTCTACATTTAAACAAAATTCCCAGGCTGTATTTAACACCCGTTTTCCAACTCTCAAGGCTTTTCATGATTTTCTTTGTAACTTCAGCTGATCTCAATAAAAATGTGTTTGGGTTATGGGATGTTCTAATGACTACTTAGAGAGAGTGACAGCTATGGAGTCATCAAAAGAACACATAGTGATTGATATAAAAATAATCTTTTCTTTAGTTACCATTTAGCCTGAACATTAGTGCTTTGCTTTCCCTGGACTGGCTTCAGTGTGAAAAAAGAAACGAACTTCCCAAAATCCTGCCTCAGTTTTCTAATCTCCATGTAATTGTCTAAGTATCTTCAACTTTATATGAGTTGAGGTCACTCACCCTGGTAGAAGAAAAGATATTAAGGTGGGCACAAAGGATAGACATGAAGGTAAATGAGAATAAAAGAAAACTCCCCAAACAAAACAAAGCAAAAAAGCTATATTCAATGGTGATAAGTGTTCACAGTTTTCTGGGTAGAGGGTTCAGAGTTTACAAAAGCTTTTTAGAAGACACGATTACAATTCCTTGAAGTTGATATGACAAGCGAACAGATATGAGGTTATTGGGTGGGAGCGGGGAGAGGGAGGAGGAAAGGAGGTTTTGGGAACTGGCCACAATAATCAACCGCATCGTACATTGACAAAATAAAATAAATTTTTTTTTTAAAAAGTGTCACTGACCAAAAGAAGATTAGGTATCTCTGTCCTAGAAAATATATCTCATTAATATCTCTGATTTGAGAAAAGAAAAATACACACATGCAAGGAAGGAGCATCATTGATCTTTCAACCATCTATTGTTTAATTTCTCAGGGGCTTTCCTGGAGTCATTAAGTTGGTTAAGTCACATCCATTTCCAAGCTGCTTCTTGGTGTGTAACTTTTCCCATCCTCCTCCTACATTATTCTTTCATCTCTCCAGGGTTTCTGATAGCAGAAAAGCAGTTAACAGAATAATCAGTTCTCCCTGACATTCCATTAATTGAATGTAAGTTCTCAAAGATATTTTAAATATCACCTAAAGATATTTTAAATATCCTCATTATATACAGGAGGCCCCGCACTATTCATGGGTTTTGCAAAGCATTAAGTGAGTAACACATTTATGCCTGAGTAGAATTGTCCCTGTTTCACCATATAGAGAAATGACATTACTTTCCTCATTTGGCCTATCTCAAAAGTCTCATATATTTGAAAAATCTGGCATGAGAAAATAAAGAATTAACATATTTTAGGTGGTCTCATACTAATGATGATTTACTGTCAGTACCCAAAGAGAACTTTTTAGAACATACATGGATAGCACAAACTCACACAACCTTCATTACTTAAGGTTGTTTATATTGCCAGCAGGAAGAATGAAAAAAAAATTAAGTGTATTTCTTTTTGCTTTCTTGAGAATAAAACCACTTCCTCCTCTCCACATTTTCCCCAGCAGATGGCACCAAGCAGATCCATGGAAGAGGATGGAAACCACACCTCTGTGGCCATGTTTATTCTCCTGGGACTTTCAGATGAAAAAGAGCTGCAGCTCATCCTCTTTCCAGTCTTCCTGGGCATCTACCTTGTGACCCTCATCTGGAACCTGGGTCTTATCATTCTCATCAGGATCAACTCTAACCTTCATACACCCATGTACTTTTTCCTCAGTTCCCTGTCATTCATAGACCTCTGCTACTCTTCTTCCATCAGCCCAAGGATGCTGTCAGACTTGTTACGAGCTGAGAAAACAATTTCCTTCTTTGCCTGTGCCACTCAGTATTTTGTTGCAGACTGGATGGGTCTGGCTGAGTGCTGCCTCTTGGCCACCATGGCCTATGACCGCTATGTTGCCATAGGTAGCCCTCTGCAGTACTCAGCCATCATGGTCCCTGGCCGCTGTTGGAAGTTAATTGCTGTGGCCTATGGGACTGGTTTTCTCAGTAGTTTAGTTGAAACAGTCTCTTGCTTTCATGCCTACTACTGTGGGCCAAATATCATTCAACATTTCTTCTGTGACATACCTCAGGTTATTTCTTTGTCTTGCTCCAATCCCTTCATCTGCCAAATGATTGTTTTTCTGGTAGCTATTTCTGTGGGTTTGGGTTCTTTGCTTGTTATCCTCTTATCCTATGGTTTCATTGCAGCTTCCATCCTGAAATTATCCTCAGTCAAAGGAAGTTCCAAGGCCTTCAACACCTGTGCCTCCCACCTGGCTGCTGTGACGCTCTCCTATGGCACAGCCCTCTCTGTGTACATGCATCCTGGCTCTAGCCACTCCGTGAAGCACAAAGTGCTGTCTGTTTTCTATCTTATCTTTGTTCCCATGTTAAACCCTCTGATCTATAGTCTTAGGAACAAGGACATCAAAGAGGCCCTCAAAATGGTGACAAAGACGTTGCACCGGTACCTCAGCACAAATAACTTTTGGACAGCTTTTATTATTACTATAAGAAAGACGGAAGTAAGAATAGTTAAGTGACCTTTTCAGAACACAAGCACAGCTAGGTAAAGAAAGGTGTGAATCTGGCTTCCTTGATTCTTGGTGCCATTGTGTTTACCTGCCCCTTCCAAGTGATCTGTCTCATGCAGTGCCACCAACATTAAATACCATTTAGAAAGTCAGTGTTTGTGATCAGAATCAAGATAGATTAATCCATAAAAGTGATTATGTTTTATAGAACATAGATGCTGATATATACTATATATGTAGAGATGTGACAGGAACCCAGGATGCTGCACATCCTATTCTTTTCTTAACACAGTTTTTTATTTCATTTTTCCTTTTAAATGTCTATTTATATTCAAAAAATAAAACCGATGTGTAAATAAAATTAAATGTATAATTATTACAAATATTTTTAGTTTATTCCTTAATTGAAGCATAATTCTTTATACAAATTTATGTGGTACAGAATTGACTCAGAATTTGTATACAATAGATCATGAAGGAATCAATATTATTGGCATGTTCATTAATACAAGAAAAATTGTTCTTTGTGTCCATTACCGAGTTACTCCCTAACCATCTCCCCATTTCCACCCCTGTTAAAAATAGTTTTATTTTCTCCTTCGAGAATTTCTACATTTTATTGTGGTCTTTCTTTCTTTCTTAGCTCCATTTTATGAATGAGGACATGCGGTATTTCCCTTTTTGAGCCTGCCTTATTTTTAAACATTAACCAATTATGCTTAATTCCTAAAAGTAATTTTCTCCAAGTTCATACATATTGCTACTAGTGGCAGAATTTCATTCTTTCTTATGGCCAAGTAGTATTCCATTATGTATGTATACCACATTTTCCTTATCTAGTCATCCATTGACAGATATTTAGGTTGGCTCCATATCTTGGCTATTGTAAGTAGAACTGTGATGAACATGGAAGTACAGGTATCCCTTCAACATGATGGTTTGTACTTTTTAAAAAATATACCTAGAAGTGGGATTGGGGGATTATATGGAAGTTTTATCTGTAGTTATTTGAGAAACATCCATAATGTTTTCCATAATGACTGTAGTAATTTACTGTCCAACCAAAGTGAAAAAGAGCCTTTTTCTCCACATCCTTGCCAGCATTTGTTATTCTCAGTCACTTCAATAATAGCCAGTTTAGACAGGGTAAGATGATATCGCAGTGTGGTTTCGATTGCATTTCCTTGATGATTAGTTATGTTGAGAATATTTTTCACATACCTGTTGCTCATTTGTCATCTTTTGATAAATGTCTATTCAGCTCCTTCACCCATATTTTAATGGATTATTCATTTTTTTAAAGTGAATTTTTTGATTTCCTTGTATATTCTGGATATTAACTCTTTGTTGGATGTATAGTTTCCAAATATTTCTCCCATTACTTATGGTGTATTTTCACTCTGTTGATTGTTTCCTTTTCTGTACACAAGCTTTTTAGTGTGATATAATCCCATTTCTTAAATTTTCTTTCTTGTGCTTTTGTGGTCTTATGCATAAGTCTTTGCCCAATCCTACATCCTGAAGTGTTTCTCTTTTTTTTTTTTTTTTTTTTTTTAAGAGTTTTATACTTTCAGGTATTACACTTAAGTATTTATCCCATTTTGAGTTGATTTTGGTATATGGTAAGAAGAATGGATTTCGTTTCATTCTTCTCCATATGGATAACAAAAGAGGTGAAAATATCTAAATTGAGAACTACACAATACTGCTCAGAGAAATTAAATGACACTAAAAGATGGAAACACATTGTAAGTTCATTGGTTTGAAGAATTAATGTGGTGAAAAAGTCACTACTGAATGCTATCTACAGAGTCAATGCAATCTTTTCAAAGTACCAATGGCATCCTTCACAAAAATAGAAAAAAATAATCCCCAAATTCATGTGGACCAACAAAAGACCCTGAATAGCCAAAGCAATTCTGAACCAACCAACCAAACAAACAAACAAACAAAAAACCCTTGAGGCATTACACTACTTTACTTAAACCTATACTACAAATTTGTAGGAACCAAAGCAGCATTGTACTGGAATAAAAACAGACACATGGATGAATGGTACAGAATAGAGATCCCAGAAATCAACCCAGGTACTTACATCCACCTGATCTTTGACAAAGACACCAAGAACAGACACTGCAGAAAGGACAGACTCTTCAGTAATTAGTGTGGGAAAACTGAAAATTAATAATAATCTTAAAAAGAAAATTTATTGCAATGGCCTCAACCAGAGACACAAAAAGAAAATGTCAGTGAGAGAGAGAACAAGAGAAAAAAGAAGACAAGAAAAGAGGAAGAAAGAGACAGAGTGAGAGATTGGAAGAGAGTATGGGTGAGGGCAGTGTTCATCCATGTTTACCCCTCAAAAACCTTGCTACTTGCACTCTACCCTTGAGCCTGTAGTAGAAAGTAATTTGTGAAAAAGGAATGGGAAGAAAGAATGGTAGAAGGAAGTAGACACTTTTAAGTCAATTGTTGGTCATATTCCTTGAGGCTACAAAGAAGTTAAAGTCAGCAATTTCTGGGTATAGGTGAACCTGGACCATGCTCGATGGTAGCTTCCTAGAGACCATGCAAGGCTTCAGAAATGATGGCTGTCCTGTGAGTGTAGGAGATCAGGACCCAAGTCACAGAGACCTGAGCCTCAATATGATAGAAAATACAACACGTTAGAAAAAATAAAATAAAATAAGTGTTTGTTTTTTGAAAAGATAAGCAAATAGACTACTTAAGAAAAGAAGACTCAAATAAATAATATCAGAAATGAAAGAGAAGATACTACAACGTAACACAGATATAATAGAATCATGAGACTACTATGAGTGAGTATATGCTAATAAATTGAACAATCTTGCAAAAGAGATAAACTTCTAATACTACATAACCTACCAAGATTAAGTCACAAAGAAAATGTAAATCTAAAGGAGAGTAAGGAGATGTAATAAATATTTAAAGGTCTCCCATCAGATAAAAGCCCAGGACTAGATGGCTTCCTGTCTGAATTCTACCAAAATTTTAAAGAAAAAGTAATACCAAATTTTCTCAAAATATTCCAAAAGGTCAAAAAGAAGAGAACACACTGAAACTGATTTTACAGAAAAGATCACCCCCAATACTAAAGAAAAAAAGACACAGATAAAGAAAACTACAGGCCAATATCAGTGATGAACATAGATGCAAATTTCCTCAACAAAATTCTAGTGAACTATATACAGAAGTTCATTAAAAGGATGATTCACCATTTTCAAGTAGGATTTATTACTGGGATGCAATTTTGGTTCAACATACACAAATCAGTAAATATGATCTACCACATTAACAGAATGAAAGACAAAAACCGCATGAGCATCTCAATAGATGTAGACAAAATATTTTACAAAATTCAACATCTTTTCATGATAAAAGCTCACAACACATTAGGCATAAAAGGAAAATAACACAATAAAGGCCATAAATCACAAGCCCTCAGCTGACATTATACTCAACAGTAAAAAGTGGCAGGCTTTTCCTCTAAAATCAGGAAAAAGACAAAAAAGCCCAGTCTCACCACCTCTGTTCAACATAAAAATAATCCAAATAGAAAAATATGAAGTAAAATTTTTTTTCCTTGCTGACCACATGATATTACATACAGAAAATCTCAAAGACTTCACCATAACCTGTAGAACTGATAAATACAGTAAACTTTCAGGATAAAAAAAATCACCTTACAAAAATCAGTAGTGATTCTACACATTAAAAATGAATGAAGAAGAAATTAAGAAAACAATTATCTTTATAATAGCACAAAACCCAAAATACTTAGGGGTAAATTAACAAAAGTGAAAGATCTATATACTGGCAGCTCTAAAACATTAATGAAAAAATTGAATAAGACACAAATAAATGGAAAGATATCCTGTGTGCATGATTTGGAAAAAATAGTATTGTTAAAATGATCCTACTACCGAAAGCAATCTACAGATTTAATGCAATCCATATAAAAATCCCAATGTCATTCTTCACAGAAACAGAAACAGGTTCATTTTTCCACATATAGATTTTCAGTTTTCCAAGCACCACTTATTGAAAAGGCAGTCTTTTCCCGAATGCATGTTCTGGTTGCCTTTGTCCAAGATCAGTGAGCTGTAAGCATGTGGGTTAATTTCTGGGTTCTCAATTCTGTTCCACTGGCCTGTCTGTATTTATGTCAGTACCATGCTGTTTTTGTTACTATAACTTTGTATTATAGGTTGAAGTAAACTATTGTAATGCTTCCAGTTTTACTTTTTTGTTGTTCAGAATTGCTTTGGCTTTTGAAGGTCTTTTGTTTTTCCACGTAAGTGTTAGGATTGTTTTTTCTAATTCTGTGAAGATCGTCATTGGTATTTTGATGGGGATTTTCTCGAGCCTATAGATCAGTTCCAGTAATATGGACATTTTCACAATGTTCCTTCTTCCAATCCAAGAGCATGGAATGTCTTTACATCTTTTGATGTCCTCTTTAATTTCTTTCTGCAGTAGTTTGTAGTTTTCATTGTAGGGATTTTTCATCTGTTTGGGTAAATTGATTCCTAGGTATTTCGTTTTTTTGAGACTAGGTTAAATGGGCTTGCTTTATTTATTTCTTTTTCTGCTAGTTTGTTACTGGAGTACAAAAATGCTACTGATTTTTGCATGTTGATTTTATATCATGGAACTTTACTGAAGTCTTTTATGAGCTCTAAGAGTTTTTTGATAGAGCCTTTAGCTTTTTCTTTAAATGAGGTCATGTCATCTGCAAATAGAGACAGTTTGAATTGGTCTTTTCAAATCTAGGTGCTCTTTATTTCTTTTGCCTGATTGTTCAGAGTATTATTTCCAATACCATGTTAAATAAGAATGGCATTCGGGAGCATCTTGTATTCTTGTCCTTAGGATGATATTGGAAGTGGGTTTGTCACATATGGCTTTTATTGTTTTGAGATACTTTCCTTCTATATCTAATTTGCTAAGAGTTTTTATTATGAAGCAATGTTAAATTTTGTCAAATGTTTTTTCTGCATCTATCGAGACAATTATATTTTTTTTGTTCTTGACTTGGTTAATGTGGTGTATCACATCTATTGACTTTCGTACTTTGAACAATCCTTGCTTATATCAATACGTTTGGTTATATATCCTGTAGTGGGATTGCTGGATCATATGATAAATATTTGAGAAACCTCCATACTGTATTCCATGATGATGGTACTAATTCACAGTCCCACTACTAGTGTAGAAGTGTTCCCCTTTTCTGCATTCTCACCAGAATTTGTTACTGTCTTTTTGATAGTAGCCCATCTAACTGAGTGAGATGATATCCCAATGTGACTTTGTTTTTCATTTCCCTGATGAATAGAAATCTTAGCATTTTTGAAGATATTTATCTGCCATTTGTATATCCTGTTTTGAGAAATATCTATTGAACTCCTTTGCCCATTTTTTTATTGTGAATAATCATGAGATAAAAAGCCGATTGTTACCCCACATGCTCATCATATGAGGGCCAGATTGATACTGGCAGCATACCCATTACCACAAATCCCATTTGTACACTGTGTCACATACCCAATTATTCCCAGTCTGCCCCTCTACCCCCTTCACCCCCCTTGACTTTGGAGTCCAAGAAATGTTATCTCCGTCTGCAAGACCAATGCACTACTGTGGTCTTTCTTTCCTTCCTTCTTTCTCTCTTTGTGCCCACGTTTGGTGAGTACATGTGGTATTTATCCTTCTGTGCTTTGCTTATTTCACTCGACATAAGTTTCTCCAGGTTTATTCATGTCATTGCAAATGGGAGCATTTCATTCTTTTTTATGGTGGAGTAGTATTGCTTGGTGTATGGATACCACAGTTTCCTTATCCAGTCATCCATTGGTGGACATTTAAGTTGGTTCCATAACTTGGCTTTTGTAAACAGAGCTGCGATGAACACAGGAGTGCAGGTATCCGTTTGACACGATGATTTCCATTCCTGTGGTTACATAGCATCAAGCACGTGGTAAAAAACAAAACAAACAAACAAACAAACAAAAAACAAATACCCCAATTAAAATATGGGCAACGATATGAATAGTCATTTTTCAAAGGAAGTCATACAAATGGCCAACAGGTACATGAAAAAATGCTCAACATCACTAGTCATCAGGGAAATGCAAATTAAAACTACATTGAGATGCCATCTCACTCCAGTTAGACTGGGTATAATCAAAAAGATGGTGAATAACAAATGCTGGCGAGGATGAGGAGAGAAGGGAACACTCCTACACTCTTGTTGATATTGTAAATTAGTACAACCACTATGGAAAACAGTAGGGAGGTTTCTAAAACAACTATAGATAGATCTTCCATATGATCCAGGAATGCCCATTTTTTAATCACATTGTTATTATTATTATTATTTTACTGCTAAGTTCCCTGTATATTCTGGATATTAATCCTTGCCAAGTGTAAAGTTTGCAAATATCTCCATCTGTTCTGTAGGGTGTCTTTTCACTCTGTTGATTGTTTCCTTTACTGTGCAAAAGGTTTTTAGTTTTTTATAATCCCATTTGTTTATTTTTCCTTTTGCTTTCTGTGCTTTTGAGGTCTTATTCATAAAATCTTTGCGCAGTTCTAAATCCTGAAGTGATTTCCTTATGTTTACTTCCAGTTTTATAATTTAAGGTCTTATATTATAGTTTTTAATCCATTTTGAGTTGATTTTGGTATATGGCAAAATGAGTGGGCCTAGTTTCATTTTCCTACACATTGATATTCAGTTGTGCCAGCAACATTTGCTGAAGAGATTGTCCTTTCCCTAATGTATGTTCTTGGCACTTTTGTTAAAGATCAGTTGGCTATAAGTATGAGGGTTGATTTCTGAGTTCTCTATTGTGTTCCATTGGTCCATGCATTTTTTTTTATGCTAGCACCATGCAGTTTTGGTTCCTGTAGCTTTTTAGCCTAGATTGAAGTCAGGAGGTATAATACCTCCAGCGTTACTTATTTATTTTTTCTCAGAGTTACTTTGGCTATTCAGTGTCTTTTGTTGTTCCACAGATATACTAAGATTTTATTTTTTTGCTTGAATCTGTAGATTGTTTAGGGTAATAGGGACATTTTCAGAATGTTCATTTCTCCAAACCATGAACATGTAATGTCTTTCCATCTTTTGTTGTTCTCTTTAATTTCTTTCCACACTGTTTTTTGTTTCTCATTGCAGTGATCTTTAACTTCCTTGGTTAAAGTGATTCCTAGGTATTTTATTCTTTCAGCAGCTATTGTAAGTGGCCTTGCTGTCTTTATTTCTTTATCTCCTGGTTTTTTTGTTCACATATAAAAACACTACTGTTTTTTTTGCATAAATTTTGTATCCTGCAACTTTACTGAATTTGTTTATCAGTTCTAGGAGTATTTTTTGGTAGAAGTTATAGGTTTTTCTATATACAGGAAGATGTCACCTGTAAACAGAGACAATGTGACTTCCTCTTTACCTATTTGGATGCCCTTTATTTATTCCTTTTGCCTGATAGCTCTGGCTAATACTTTCAAGTACATGTTGAATATGAAAGGTGAGAGTGGGAATTCTTGTCTGGTTCCAATTATTAAAGAAAAAAATTTCAGCTTTACCCAGTTAGGATGATTTTGGTCATATACATGTGTTTTGTCATATATGTCTTTCACAGATGTTGAGATACCTTCTTTCTATACCTAATTTGTTGACAGTCTTTATTACGAAAGGATGATGAATTTTGTCAAATGCTTTTTGTGTCTTTTGATGTAATCGTGTCAATTTTGTCCTTGATTTTGTTGATGTGGTGTATAACATTTATTGATTTGTGGAGGTTGCATGATCCTTGCATCCCTGGGATGAATCCCACTTGATCATGATGCATAATATTTTCAATATGTTGTTGTATTCTGTTTCATAATACTCTGTTTAGGATTTTTGTATCTATGTTCATCAAGGATATGGTCTCTTGTTATGTCTTTGATTTTGGTATCAGGGTGATTCTGGCCTCATTGAGATTGGGAGAATGGCCTCTGTTTCAATTTTTTGGAATAGTTTGAAATTGATTGGTATTAATTACTCTTTAAAAGCTATTGTAGAATTCAGCAGTGAAGCCATGTGAAACTGGCTTTTCTTCCTTGGGAGACTGCTGATTACTGCTTCAATCTTACTGCTCGTTAGTAGCCTGTTCAGGTTTTCGATTTCTTCTTGGTTCAGTCTTGGTAGTTTGTATATGTCCAGAAATGTATCCATTTATTCCAGGTTTTCAAATTAGTGGGTGTATTGTTGTTCATAATAGTCTCTAGTGAGTCTTTGTTATTTCTGTGGTATCAGTTGTAATGTCTCCTTTTTCCTTTTTTATTTTTGTTATTTAGTACTTCTTTCTTCCTTTTTTAGTGTTAAAAAAGACTTTTATTTAGACCACAGGACATAGGCTTAGTCCCTGTTAGGGTCTTCAGCTGCCCATGGATGTCTGTTTTGTTTGTTTTCCCCCCAAAACCGACTTTATTTTAATTGATTTTTTGTATCATTCTTTTGGCCTGCATTTCATTTAGTTCTGCTCTCATCATAATTATTGCTTTCCATCTACTACTTTTGTGATTCGATGGTTCTTGATTTCCTATTAATTTTAGGTGTGACATTAGGTTCTTTGTTTAAAATCTTTCTGCTCTTTTACTGTAAAACCCTATTGCATGAGCCTGGTCCTCACATCATGAGCACAAGGGGTGACAATTAACTTTGTATCTCATGAATATTCTCAATAAATAATAAAAAAAATATTGCAGAAAATTTCCTTCTTAGTATTGTTTTTGAAGTATCCTACAGGTTTTGGTAAGTTTTCTAATATTTTGAACTATTTCAAGAAATTTTTTAAATTACTTGCTCTATTTTGTCTTCGACCTATTCGATGTTCAGGAGCATGTTGCTCAATTTCCATGAATTTGCAGTTTCCAAAATTTCATTTTTTGTTAATTTCTAATTTTTTTCCAGTGTGGTCTGAAATGCTAGGACATTGAGACATATCTAATGTCTTTGTACTGATGATATTATATTAAACGGTCTTGTCTGGAAGCAACTGAGGAAAAGCCTTGATTCTCTACTGATTTCCTCTATTTATAGATTCAGTAGCACTAAGTGAATGTAAGCTGAAGAGTAAGCAGGAGAACTTTAACAATATAATCAAAAGAAAACAAAACAACTAATAAATGCCACCCAAACAGACAAAGGCATTTAAAATGGTGCAGAAACAAAACAAAATATAATATTTAAGACATTTCAATGATATTAGACAAAACAGATTGCATCATATTTCTAACCTACAGGACTGTTAAATAATAAACTTAAGTTGTCTTAAGCCACTATGTTTGTGGTAATTTCCCTAAGATAATCTTCCCATGTAGTGTGTACTATTTTTCCAATAGGAAGGCCAGCCTTGAAGGACAACAGGACATGGGCTTAATCCGTGTTAGTGTCCTGGGCTGCAAAACTAGAATTGCTTCTCATCCTATTCAATCCGGAGGAGAGATATTGAGGTAGAGTAGAGGGAAGTAGAAGGTTTCCTTCTTGGTGTTTGTTTGGGTGAGAGTGAATATAATTTGTTTTTCAATGTTTTCTACACACTTTGCTCAGTTCTTCCTATTTTCCTCTTTGTCTCGGCCCTGTTCTATATGATTCTATCGTTCTTTCTCTCCAACTCATTTATTTCTTTAATCCAAGCAGCTGGAGCCATGAAAGTAGAGAAAGAACCTGTTTATGTTTCTTTCTTCCTACTTCAAATCCCTTTAATTGCACAGTCTTTCTGAGAAAGGGATAATAAAAGGGATTTGAAGTAGGAAGAAAGAAACATAAACAGGTTCTTTCTCT